>NW_017300299.1:461473-482078 GCF_001594075.2 Trachymyrmex cornetzi
CGGATGGTACGCGACGTACGTACTCCGGAGTTGTCGGCCACGTCTCGCCTCTGCTTACCCTATTTCAAGACAATAACCAACTGACTATAAACCTGTCCGGAGGTCGAGCGCTTTTATTTTCCCGAGTTAGTCGAGTCTGGTTCTAAAAACATCTTTAAACCTCCTTCGACTCTTGATGGGAAGAGACAATCGCGTCGCGCGATTTCGTTTTTGAATGAAAGCGTAAAAGGGTATCGCGATACTTACAAGCTGCGACCAGAGATATGGAACAGACGTGGAGCGAGAGCTTCAAAAAATTTGTGAAGAAAAAAACGCGAGAGCGCGGTACGCGAACGATTACCGACACCTCGAAAAAAAACAAAAAAAAAAAAGATGCGAAGGAAGAGTAAAACAGACGAAACCACCATAACCCCGAAGAAGAAAGATTAAAGAGCAGCTTGTACGCCCTCGCCGGAATGATGGATGCGATCCCTGAGATGCGGGCGCCGTTCGCCAAGTAGGTGGAGACTTCTATTTCCATTCCCCCGCGCACGTTGTTTCTCGTTTCCCTACCCGTTTGTCTTTCGCGCACCGTTTATCCGTGTAAAGCGTCCGCTTGTTGTACGCTTTAATCGATGATACCATCGCCATTACGCCGATGCGATGCTCTGTTAAGCGAAAGAATCACTCTTTTCGCTTAGAACAAAAATCATATTCCTCTCCAAAATAGTTCTTTCAAAGAATCATACAAGTACAGGCGCGTTGTAGAATTTTATACATTTCTCATAATCACATTCAGATAATCATCGTTATCACTTTTGTAATCATCGATCGTGTAAGATTAGTTTTTAAAATTGCAACGCGAATCTTCGAAGGCAGGTTTGTCACACGGACTGTGAAAGGATATCGGCGTTTTGCGAGCTCACGCGCGCGAACAACAATTTAAATGGTAATTCAATACCACACCCTCTTTGCAAAAACCGAAAACCGCGGGTGAACGGGGCGACCCGGCCGGATCGCTGCGCGCCATTTCATACTCCATATGGCAAAAATGCATCCACGCAAGCGGAGTGCACCGCGGCGAGTCACCGCAAAAAGCGTTAACAAGGCTGCGATGCGAGTCCAGCTAATTCTATAACTTTGCCCTCACCCCCCTGGCCGGCTCGCGCGCAGCGAGCCTCCTTTCTATATGTCTTATGAATAGCACCGTCCAGGCTCCGAAATGTTCCTTCCTTCCTTTCTCGCAGTGTCGAGAGCCGATCGGCTCTCGTTCTTGCCACGAAATGCACCGTCAACGAACTCGCCGTTCGGGGACGGTCGGCCGGTAATTATCTCTCGGCTGTGTAAAAATAATAATTAGCTTCCATCGTTGCATTAATTAAAGCGCCTCTCTTTCTCCCGGTTCACCATCTCCTCGCTCCGCGCTTTCGCAAGGGGAGAGTTCCGCCGTAATTACACGTCCCTCGCGGCACTAACCAGTGTCCCACAAAGGTGACCGCGTGAGTTGTTCACGCCCACGACACTCGACTTGGGTTCGCGCGATCGCGCCATGGCACGCCGCGCCGCCGCTGTCGCAGTCGATGCTACTCCGGATATCATCATCGGACCATTCGAGCCCCGCTATATTCGCTTTATTTTGCAAAATAATCAAGCATATCGATAAGATTTAGAATACGAAGCTAATAATTTTTAGCGTTCCACAAAAAGCATCAAGCGAAAAAGTATTAAGCGTACAAATTTTCCCCTTCTCCGCAATTGTATATGTACGTAAGTTCCATTAAACTGAGAGAGAAAAGAGAGAGAAAATTTGGAAAAAGACAATCAAAACGGTACGTTAAATATGTTAGTCGCCCAAAATGCGCACGATAGCGCACGATCTCATTCCCGACAAGCTGAGGAAGGCGTACGTACGTACTTGCTAGGTATTTGCCTGACGCACCTGTCTGAATTGTTCTTCGAAGCTCCAATTAGTTCCAGGTGGATGTTGACTATTTACTGATGCCGCACGAGTTTCACCCTCACGAGCTTCTCCGTTATTCCTGGAGTTTCCTTGCGACTCTCCGTTATTCCGGCAGCGAGGTGGCGAGGATTCGTTGGGCTGCGAGGTGGAAGCGGGTCTGGAGGAAGTAGTGGAGCAAGCCAATGCTTGATTTTCACCGATTTGACTCCCGAGGCTTCCCGCGATTTGTGAATGATTGTTTTGCGACGTCTGTGATGGTAATGATGGCGGTGGTGGCGGCGGTGGTGGCGGCGACGACATGTATAAAGGTGGAAACAAGGTACCGAAGTTACCACTCGACATTGCAGCCTGTAGAGCCTCTAAACTATTTCTATTTTGTAACATATCTGCCTCGGTATGCTATAAAAAAAAATCATTAAAGGGAGAATTAATTGAAATCGAGCGAATACCGAATAATAACAATAATTTTTATTGAGTAATTAACTGACATCAGGAGTCCTTTTTCATTAACAGGAAAACAGGACACAGATTTATTCTATCATTTCAAAAAACTGATAAATTAACTTTTACTAAAAAATATATTTGCAAGTGTTACGACTCTAATTAGTTGTAATTTAGTAACAAATGCAAATCAGTATAAAGCATCAATTATCTTTACTGAAACTTTCCAATTTTGCAAGAGATTCTCTTAATTTTCGCGCTGCGGACAAATAGGGTAACTCCGGTATGTACGCCGCACACATATCAAAAACTTAATGTATTATTTACTATGTTTAAAATAAACGAACTATATCAGTAAAAACTTTGTACTGTCTATTACTATGAAAAAAATATTAGAAATCCGAAATATTTAGTTTTCATATTAAAAAATAAACTTTTTGAAATCTTGCATTTTTGCTATATATAGATAATGGGTGGGATATATGGCAAAAATGCAAAGGTTTCAACAAACTAAACAAAGAATACGAAAGCAAAGCACTTGTATTTTGCTCTATACAACATGCTTTACTATTCCTCTACACGTATGTATCACGAAATAACCACTAGGTCTTTTACACGTAGATTATAATTTATGATGATGCTACTTGTTAGACACACAGTGACAAATCGATTCAACTCACAATAATTTCATTAATATTAACAGTAAGAAGCTGAAATTATAACTCAATACTAATATAAAGGCATGTAACAGAGTAGTTGCGAGAAAATTACCCCTACTCCTTCTATTTTTTCTGATTTCCGCGGCGTATATACCGGAGTTACCCTACTATTGTACACACAAGATCACGATGCGACCTCTTATTAGAATGCCGATCGTAAAGATATTTGTGCTTGCCCAGATCTGTCATCCGGTTTGGACTGTTGCGTAATAAAAAAATGAATCTATTGTTACGGTGACAATTCATTTATGACTGTCAACGTCCATTGTTACGACTATCTCACGATTTTCTACGATTCGTGTCATTCTACCTTGGCACTTTTGTAAGTCAACGAACGCTCGAGCCTGCCGAGCAAGTTTTATGACGAATTATGCGACTGCTTATCTTCACGGAAACTCGGCAGGGCGGACGATAGGGAACTCTTAACAATAAGACTATTTTTTTTAAATCTGTATGTGTTTTCTCTTGTGGCGTGCGCGTCAACAGGAGAATACTCAGCAAAACGAGAAACGATAGTTACATACTTAACGAAATGCAAAGCGAGCGATAGATTAAACATATAGATAAGAATAAAAAAAAAGAATGAAAAGACTTCTCTTACTAACCTCCAATCTAAATTTCGCTAGTAACTGTGGATGATGCGCGTTCATTAAATTGTTCAAATGTGCTAATGAAGTTGCACCTACAGCTGCATCCAAAGCTTGTGGGTTGACTTGAAGTGGCTGTGAGAGTAAGTCTTCTTCATCTTGTGTTTCATCGTCCATATCTGATTCATCTTCCGACTTCTCTTCCTGATACTGAAATCGTCCAAGAACACAAAAATTATATAATTCATTTTGTTCAAAATAAAATTCTACTTTGTATTAGATGCATATATCCATACATAATCATAAAGATATGCGCAAGCACGTTGTTTTTACCATTTGAAAAAGACACGATAAGTTATATTATAAAAGCGAGTGATAATTTTTTAACTATAATAATTGACTGACTATATATTCTTTACTAATATTTTTATACGTTGGTATAAGTGTGTGAACTTTTCCTACTTCCTCTACCTTCCGATTCATATTTGCATTAACTTACGATCGCACGAAAATTTCACAGCCGATGTTTTAATTGTAATACGTGCTATTTGAACTGAATAAAAAGTAGCGAAATTTGTTGATAACGTGATATCAACCATGCATACAAGTTTAATCGTGAACTGGAAGGGCAGATAGCGAGGCATTAAACATTAATTAGGAAAATGGCGAATGCGATGAGTTATATTACACCGAGATAGCCGCTATCAAGTAACATTATTATGCTACGGGTGTCATAAGTGTTTTACGGTTGTGCCCATTGCACCGGAGCCGGCATAAAAATGTACAAGTCACATTACTGGGAACGGAAATGGCCATCGTTAAAAAAAAGATGGACACTCCATATTTTTTCCTCGTCTGAAATTAACTTGACCTCTCGATAAATGTCTCGCGCGCGGCTCTCAGACACGACGAGCATCGACTCGCGTATACTCATTTTCTGTGCGCATTAATTTTTGTTTCCTAGATAAGATCACGAAATATATGTATATACGTTTTAAACCAGACAAAAAAATTTTTTTAATCTAATCGCGCGTCAATAAAATATATCTATATAATCTATAGATTTTATAAATATGTCGTATGCATATTATACTATATATATTAAATTCATAATGTCAAGTTATATCTAATTTGTTATTTTTTATTTATTATTTCTAAGTCGTTACTGTTCCTATTTATCGTTAATTTAACTGCAACAATGGAGTCAATTAATTTATTACTATTTTTGCTAGTCAATTTAACTCGTGATATTAATTTAGTACAGTAAAGGATCCTCTACGTAGAAGTCGTAGGAAACCAACCAATCACAATCAAATATAAGGAGAATACTCGATTGGAATTGGTCAGTTTCCTACGACTTAAGACTCCACGACTGTCTACGACTTCTATGTAGAGGACCCTTTAGCGTCCTCTTTCAAGACCGAAAAATCATACATACGTAGTACATAAATTCACACAGAATCATACAAGCATTTAAGATCCAGCTAGACCGTTTAAGGCATTGATGTCTATAGTTTGTGTTGTCACATATACGGTCCTATAATAAATATATTATATTGTTAACTAATTTAATTCAAGAAAATGTATCAATTTTAATTCAAATTTAGTTTACTATTTACTGAATGCATATGGATATTTACTTTGAAACAAGAGAAATGGATTTATTTATATTTTGGCATACATGGAAGGTGAAAATAACGAAATATTAAATTCAAGGAATTAGATTACCATTGCTCCTTTAATATCTAAATCACAGTGTGTATTCATCTATGTCATATACTTTATCCATAATAGAACATTACAGAGATAAAAACAAAAGAAGCGACATACGAAAGGAGAGAGACTTGACTATTCATTATTTTAGGGAGTGTTCCTTTTATCTAAAAGAAGATGCAAATAGATTCACCGAAGCTTCGAGTATATTCAAATGGCGAAGAAGCGAGCTTTTACCTGGAAAGGGCGGACTAGAGTAAATATATGTTTATCGGGGATGCAAGTGGATTCAACGGTAAATGTACCGATGTCGGGCCCAATCTTAAATGGGACTACGATCGAAGGACAAGGCATTCGATGGGCGAGGAGTGACAAACGGTCTCTCTGTCGGCATTCTGAGCACGTGTGATAATATTGACCCTCTACGGTGGTGGTCAGGAATGAATGAGCGGCAAAAAATAGAATCCTAATCAAATACGAAACAAGTTCGTTTCTGAGATTTCGATCGGTCAACCTGTTATAAAACTTGCTTATATTTTTATTTCATCTAATATCTTCTGAATAAATCTATCCCATATCTATCCAAGAATAAATTACATATTATATTTCTTATACGTAATTAAAATTACAAACGGTAAAGCATTAAACATGCGTGGTGAAAGATGTGCTTTCAACAAAATTTTACGTTATCCACTATCGGATATCAATGGTACGTATGTGTCAATGTTCAAAGACTCATTCCGATAACAAATCGTGAAAGTCGTTGTGTGTTCCGGAGGCAAGTGTTTACGAGAAAAATATTGTTGAAATCGCCGCGCGAAATCGTCGGAAAGAAGGCGCGAAAATAAATTACGGTGGTTAGCACTGTGGCATCGTTATTCTCACCGTGGCGTGGGGTTACGAATTATATCATTCAAGTGTTTGCGGACGGTACCGTCATTACAATAATCACGGTAGAGCCGCATTCGAGGATGCCATTGTTCTAGTCCGAACCGAGCGTTCGCACGTAGGTGTTTGAATCTCGTATGGAAAGTAATGGAGGAAATACGTCGGTTGCATCCATCGACGCAACGAATATCCCAAAGTGGATAGACGTTCAATTATTAATCGGATTAGATCTGTTTGAAGATTCCTACATAATTTTCCACTTAATAATTATTATTAACTGCAATTCAAATTTATCGCTAATATTTATTCTATTGAAACTTGGATTTGTGTGTGAATATTCATTTAATTAGGAATCACGCCTTATTTTCTCGATATTTACCTTCGCAAAAAAACTATGTCGTAACAATCTATTTTTATTCTTGTCATTTCTGATAGCAGTTAGAGATGAATTGAATAAATCAACACGGATGATGAATAGAGAGAGAAGTAAAATTGTCGCTTTGAACAAACAATTGATGGGCACAGTTCCATTGCGTTCTCTCTCTCTCTCTCTCTCCTGCCTCTCACTCTCCCTCTTTTCATAATCCATGACGCTGTGGTTTCATAAAGACATTTTAACGAGATTTAATATATCCTAGGCACGACAATAGCTAAATTTATCGAAGGCTAAGTCGCGGCGCGTTACCCTTTGCAGCCACTGCAGATAGCAATGTCCACCGTGATTTATCGCCATACCATCACCATCCGATTGTTTTATTGTTTATACTTTATAGTTTCCACTCTTCGAAAGTGCTTACACTCTTTAACAAAGACTCGTGGGTGCGTGCGGCGGCATGTATGTGCACGCGTTCTCGCATATATGCTTATGTCTCGGCGTGGCTTGTAAATCATCGCCTAAATGCTCCAGGCAATATATACGGCTCTAAATATTCTAATTATTGCAAGACTATCGCGTTTAATTGAGAAATACCAGTTATATGAATATATGTCAATTTTGATTATCAATCATAACAAAGTTCGTATAGTTGGTTATTTATATTAGTTATACAATTTTATTACTCAAAATGCGAGTAACTTAATTCCTTTTCATTATTATAATTTTACAAGAATACAATATGTATACTAAAATGCAATTTTCACATCAATGCAGTTCAGTCTGTTAATCATCTAATGCCCAATTTCTTCACCTCTAGATAACTTTATCCAAGAGAAGATATCTGCCAGAATACAATGGAGATATTTTCTGGATAAGGTTATCCGCAACTTATCTGGAAATGAAGAAATTGGGTATAAATAATCTGATTCTTATGTACCTAGTTAAAAAGAAAAAGTTATTATTTCTGTTCAGGATATTTATATATTTACAACTTTAATCTACCCCTCTAGTTAACATTGCGTAGCTTTTATTAAGTGCAACAATCTGCTGTGCATATCGAAAATTATGAAATAAACATGGTATGCGTTGGTCGAAAGAGAGGCATTAGCTAGATATTTTTCAAGTCATTACATAACTATAAATTGTGTTATTATTTTATAGCTTCATGGAATAGTTGTCCACTATACTGAAAAGGATAATGTTATCGGACGTATACAAATTGCAACGTGAAAAAGATTTGAAAAGAACTTCTCATCGAGGTGTAAAAGATAACACAACTATAACAATTATACGATTTGAACACATTTGTAAATACCAAAATTGTCAGATTTTAAATGACTTACGCGATTTAGATAACGATGCCATTTTTTATTTTATACTTGAAAGTAAAATATATATGATGCCTGTGATTGTTACAGCGTATTTGTAGAATAATAAAGTGGAATTTGTGGATTAATAAATAAACGCATAAAAATAATTATATGTAATAATTTGTTTCCACGTTAAATATTATATGAATAAATCATTTTACATATCTACTTCTATTTCCGATAATTTAATATGAAACTTTATTACACAGAGGGAACATAAATATTATTTTATTTTTTGTTATTTCTGAATCACTTCTTGCAATAAATCTGTAGAGTACAGCTTGTTTTTTTATGATTGCTACAATTATGGTTATCAATAACAGCAAGGCTAAAGATATTTTACGTTACAAAAAATTTAATTGTATTAAATACATAAAACTTGGCGATTATTTTCAAACTTATCGATAGTTTAAGAATAATTTTCTATATATGCAGACAGGTGATATTACCGTACAAAAGTATCGATCATCAAGACTGTCGATCGGATCGGTCACGACTGTCTGGGCAAAGTATTTAGTCTAGGTTTTATGGATGACATTTTGCACACATGTGATTTAAATATATAACGATTAGATATGACCATGCGAAATGAAAAAGAAACGAAAAACGTTAGCGCATCAAAAATTATGTTGTAAAGGCATTATTATCAGACAAAAAATATTATATGCCGAGAATTTTTCTTAATTGGACATATATGGCAGTAAAGAAGCAAAATTTATCAAAGACAGATAAAATCAACAAGAAATAACGAATCAGTGAGCGTCCCATCAGACATTGGAATTATAAATTATCTTTAAAAATAATGCGCGATAAATGTGTAAAACGTTTTTATGTATGTGCATATTTCGCGATTTTACTGTGCGATACCATTAGATATTACTAAAAATAAATAGTACGGCGAAAAAGAAAATAGGTATGCAAATCGATAGATAGATAAACGGGTGACTATTGATGACGATCGCGAATGCCACACTATAAACATACGTAGCAGTTATAAAGGTGAGAAAAGTAAAACAAAGTATACATATAAATTTTGAAAATCACTATAAAATGGCAACAAGGAAAATAAAGCGCGACAAGTACTACTATGAGATCTATGGTATACGAGTTGTTACGGATCATTTTTTTCACGATAACTTGTCGCGAACAATAGCTAACAATCCAATCTTTTTACGTTATCATACGTAGTTTCATTTTAGTATTCTGTGCGCCCGTGTGGGATATTTATTGTCGAATATTACCCGAATAAATATTCACTGAGAGAGAATAGAAACACAATGCAGATAATTTCTGAAGCCATGTGCAACCAAATAGATACGCCGTGTAACGTGCGAACGCGTGAAATAGGATGCGTTATCGAGAACGTTATCGAACTCATTTCCTCGGTAACGCCGAGAAGGTATGAGTCGCAAGTATATCGCGTCGATATCGAAGGAAATGACTGTAAAATAATTGCTTTACATATTGTAGCGTTGTACCGTGACTCGCTGAGTTTACCATATTCCACGAACGCGAGGCACCGCGATTCCCGCGCATAACCGATAAAAGCGTGTACGCGATATAGGGCACGCAATGAATTCAAAACGAAGACTACCGAGAATTCGAAATGGCGCGACGCCGCGCCACGGTGATTAATTGCGCGCTGGGAACTTTCCCACTTGGGGGCAGGTCAAATAATAGTGCTACTGCGGAAAAAAAAAAACATGTATCGAGGCTTATCGTAATAATAGACAAATGGGAAAGTGAAAATGTATGCGCGTTACTTTGAAGAACACACAAGGACAATTTATATGCGCGAATTTTTTACTTTGAATTGTATTTCAATATCTACTCTCGTTTACTCACAAGGGAACCTCGCGAGATGTGAAATTCTGATTTTAATGAAACTTTGTGAACTTGTGTGTAGCTCAACGGTTTGAAGGGATGAAATCATCCCTTACGTGTCAAAAATGTTTTATACAAAAGTATTACAACAAAATTACCTCTATTCATTTACATCAATAATATTTTTAATAAACAATTTTTTTCAAATTAAAAAAATTTTTTTTATTTTTAAAAAATGTTATTGTATAAAACATTTTTTGATATCTCAAATAGTTTTCGAGATATAACGGATTTAAAAGCTGAAAACCGCTGTAAGGGGTGATTTTATCTGTTCAAATCATTTTTCCGCCCCAACTGATATTTCCTAAATTCATTTCTTTATATGAGCTACACAAGTTCACGCAAAGTTTCATTAAAATCAGAATTTGACACCTCGAGAGGCGTAAACCCTTGTTTATTCTCTATTTGAACAACTTATTAGTCTGCGAGTCTATAGTTTCATATTTTTCGTGCTTATTATATATAGACTGACTTTCTATTACAACACTGCGCGCGTAATGGATAATTGATAAAAATTCATGTATTCTTTGATGATAAAAAAAAAAGTACGGTATTATTATACGAACCGTCGCGTCGTGAATGAGATTCATCGGCTCGTGGCGCCCATCGAGAGAATCACGCGGGCGATCCGTAATACATTAGATATAGAAGCGGATACGTTGCGAGAAGAGTAACGATTTAACGAATGGTCCCGGCGTTTATCGATACCCAATAAGAATGAAAGTACGAGTACCTACACGAGTTCCCGCAGGCCCTCCCGCGGTGCTCCCACGCAGGGATCACGGCTTCATCGGTCGATCTTTTTCTCGTATGTGCGCGCGAGGAATACGCGTGTAACTCTACGGTCCATAAAATAAATTCATAAGCGCCCGATGATAAACAGCTCGGAAACGGAGCCGTTTTGGCAGATCGATCGATTTAGATTGAGAGATTACCCCCGGTGTCCACCCGATGCCCGGGTGAACGGAAGAGCGCTGATTTATCGGCTCCTCCAGGACTCTTGTCAGGTATATAAATTCATTGACCATCGGAATCGTCATCGCCGTAATCGCTTTTATTTATCAATATCGCCGAGAAAGCACATCGATCAGAACTGTCTATTTAGGTGAAATGTCCTCTGTAACACAGGGAAGCTACTTAATCGAAAGCACACGATACTTTTTCCTTTCCCATGTATAATTCTCACATACTCGTGTAACACCGTTATTATTAATTTAAGATCTGAGAAATAAGGTAAAATTACTTAATAATTTTCACCATGATGATTCGATACTGTCGATTTGCTCGTTCACTCGCGAAAATATTGGGGAAAAAATGTGGACTGACCACAGATGAGGTGGGGTTTCTTTAATCCTACTTAGGTAAAGGTACCTATAAAGGAGAAGCTTGTTGAATTTAGGACATTTGGTAGACGAGGGTCGGCCAAACCGACGCTCTTTCTTCTCTTCCATGTGTTTGCCAGATTCGAGATTGTGGACGGAGGAATCACGGTAACTTTTACCACACAAGCGCAAATTATTTTTATCGATTCGTTCTTACGCAACGCCTTCGAGACGCCTCGTGGGAGACGAGAAAGTCCAAAAGAAACTTGTTGTTAGCTAAATTCGCACGAGTAACGTCGGTAATGAAACATCGGTTCTCTCTATGTGCTGTTTCTTTTTCTCTCGTGTGATTCTTTGAAACAAAATGAAATAATATCTTTGAAAAAATAATGTCAGAGATATCTGCTACGCGCATGAGTGTCGCTTCGAGGGCGGTCCGCGCGATCAAGTTCGAGGAAAAGGGTCTCCAGGGTGAGCACCCATATTTATAACCGTGGCGTATTTCGTGTAAAGTAAATCGGAGACGCGGTGGAAAGACGGACGGACGATGGCTGCTCCGCCAGATTTAATTAATGACCCGCCGAGTTTGATCTGCCGGCTACAAAGACCGTAGGCAAAGCTCACGCGCACTCTCTTCTCTCTATCGTTTGCGTCCTTCCTTCTTTCGTCATCGCCTTCCTCCCTCCATGGTCTATCTTCTCCGACGTATGCGGGGTCACGGACGGAAGGGAAAGAAATGAAAGAAAAAGCGGCAGGGGAAGAGGGAAAGAAACGAATGTTTATTTCGGTCTTGGAGCGAAGATCGCACGAGAAAGGCACTTTCTCGATATTTATGCTTTTGAAGCATCATACGTATTTGCTATAATATTTATAAGGATTCAATGCATCGAGCTATACCATCAATCCCTGCAAAAATTTTTGCAATAGACAACATCGATCGTTTTTCATTTATAATACGTAACGGTGAATACAAACATATAATCATAATTCAGTCGTATCGAAAATGTATTATGATAGATTACAATCTTGCATCTTTGTGTTGCGCGACAGATCTATATACCTGAAGCAGGCAAGATGGCGGGACGACTGCGCCGCTGACAAACCACAGACATACTTCAGCGCATAGTTATTTCGAACTTGACCCACATTCCCGACTTCCTACAAACTTTGCTTTTCTCGTTCTTCTCTCGGGCGAAGTCTTTGAAAAAGACAGATTGATCGAACAGGGTCATCTTAGATGAAAGACGTTCGCGAGCGGCATCACCTGATACCAGCAGCGCGATCGCGATGAATTTATTTCTGTGCCGAATCCGAAATAAAACTATGACAAATTACGTAATCACTTTAGTCTCTTCCCTCCTCCCCCCCCCCTCCCCCTGAAGGGAGTAACGTTTTCGATTTCATAAGCTGATATTCATCGAAACAGTCAAACGAACGTACGACAGTGACGGATCGTCTAAATTGAAGAACGGAATTCGGCCATCCGCAACGGCAAAAAGCGGAGCGGAGTGAAAAGGCGGGGTGGGGTGCGAGTGGGCCATGAAGGGAGGTATAGAGCAATATTAATAGCGTGGGTGGTGGTAAAGCGTCGTGGAAGATATTGTTAGAACTCGGAGGCTGACTCGCGCGCTCCGGAGGGGAGAGCTTCTTGCTAATGGGGTTTTAATGACGGCCAGCTGTCCGTCCGTCACACACTTTTAGACAACTATTCGGTATTTCTGTAGCGCCATCTCTCGGTCTTGATTTCCCGACGAACATCGCAAGATCGACTTGTTTCTTTCTCTCTCCCTCCCCCCCCTCTCTCTCTCTCTCTCTTTCCTCTTCTGTCTCCTGTGTCGGTATGGTGTCCGATGTTCAAGACAACAACCTTCGAAGGCTCAAGCTGAGAAAATAATTTAAAGGAATCTCCAAAGAGGAGAGAGAAACGGCTTGCACATTGACGAAGCGTGTGGAGAGTTAGATTGTGACTTCTTTGCAATACAGGATGTTCCAAGTTATTTGCTTTTCCTTTCACCGAATTCTTTGATCATTTTATAATTTAGATTTTCTATATTTTAATATCTTTCCTTTCTAAACTTTCTTTATTTTAATCAAATGTAAGAATTCCTGCATTCATATAAGAATTATTAATAATTAAAATTATAAATTATCTAAATTTTATGTGTGTGTGTGTGTAACTAATCTACGTTTCTACAGCTCAAGGTGTCAATACTGTTTGTGAAATCATTTAACGTGAGATAAACACGTATGTGTATACTGAAAAGTTCTTAAACAAAAAATCTACGAATTTAGATATGAAAATTTAGATATTTTTATTCTTATCAGGTTGCTATATAGTCCCCTTTCCTTTCAAACACGTAACAGATTAATGGTACTAAAAATATCAAATGGAAACTATTATTGATACTCTTTTACTCCGAAATCGTGTTTAGTTAATTCCATTATATATCTTGGATCGCCAATACATTATTAATAAACATTCTTCATATAGTCACCATTTTAACTTAGGAAATGAAAAAAGAATCTGCCGGAGTTAGGTCAGATAAATAGGGGGGAAAGGGTGGTTAATCACTGTGACTTGTCATGAATGAAACGGCAATCGACCAGTTTAAGGTGCATTCTTATTGTTTTCATGCAATTGTTCCGAACGAGTTGTAGTCTCGATATTATTAGGTGTTAAACTTAATTCCTGCCGTTTTTCGTCTCCAAAATTGATTTGTTTCGAAGGGAAGATGAATGAATACCTTAATCAAAGTAATTTCCTCCATTTTCTACTTTATTGCACTAATTAATAATACTTTATTAATAATACTTTAATTAAGGTATTTCCCTTCGAGATAAATCAATTTTGGAGACGAAAAACGGCAGGAATTAAGTTTAACACCTAATATAATGTAATTCAAAGTTTCTTAAAATAAAAAATTGATTACCAAGAATCTCGAGGCATCCGAGCGTCAGTTCGAAATGAGAGAGATCTTTAGAAAAGTAGTCGGTGCATCGAAAGAGAACGTTTGTTCTTACCGGCAGACAACAATTAAGCCGCGTGCCGACAATTCAGGGGGAAGAAACGAGAGGCTTCGGATTGGAGCGTGCAACCACCACGTGCACGAAGGGTTACACGCGCTTACTAGTGTAGGAAGCAGACAAGCGAAGAAAAGCGGGAGGCTACAGCGCGATTTTATGACCCATTAACTCATCCAGCCGAATTGCTCGCGACATAGAAAATCTTCCGCTTAAATTTAACGCGAAGCTTTTATAAACTCATACAAAGTTCATAAACAGAAATATTTCGCGCAACAAACATTTTTTATACTCCACATAGCGTACTTTAACTTTACGTAGTCAAACATATCTTTACTGATATTTATTTGATATTTCAATACTCTAATAATTTCAAACTGAAATCGAGAAATTCTCTGTGAAAACCATTCACAAAGTCGATCGATCGATCAACTCCAGACCTTTTTCAGGTAACTCTTTCCAAGAACCATTTGAATTTAAACTTTTTCACAAAAGAATGCTATTTTGTTACCTGAAGAAATTTTGCTACCTAATTGTCTCGCATTCTTTCCGAAAATGTTAAAGACATGTCACATTGATCCTAGATAATATTCATTTAATAGCAGCGCTATAGATAATAAGTATTCAAAAGTTTGATGTAACATGGATATTTGTCATTCATTTTAATTGTATTGCACCTGAATGTGGACAGAATAATCCTGATGGTATTCCAGTATTCGATAACGTTATACCATGGAATGCCATTAAAGAACTTAGAGATAGGATACGTAATGCTATACAAATGTTTTAAAACATTCTTTGATTGGTCAATTTGTAAAATTCTTTCTTCTAATTGATCAATAAAATGTTTCACAGTATTTGCAATGAGACTTTGACCGCACCCATAAACTCAATTCTATGCCTTTTTCTCTCTTTTGCGTATCACAAATTGCACGTAAATAACCATTAAAATATAGAGAAAAATAATCTATATAAAATTCTATTTATCTTTTTAAGATAAACTTGAAAAATAATTTAGTTAGAAAGATAGTTTATCTTTTCAAAATATTAAAAAAAATTTAGAAAAATCTATTTGTCTCAACTTCAACTAAGAAGCATCTGTCAACCACTCTTTCGCAGTTTTTCTCCTTCTTACATATCTTCCTGTTATCTTGAAATTCCAGATTTTTTTTTCCGCAATAGTATCTATTTCGGACCATAGCCTACAAAATATCATTGTCGCTTATTTGATATGCAAAATTTTTTCAGATGAATAGAATTATAAACTAAACAAATATCATATAATTCTAGGCATTGTTATGTACAGGTGTTTGAATTTTTCCCATAACATAATAAATCTATTGGTTGAAAAGATAAAATAGAGAGCGACTATACTAAATCTGAGCATTTATTCTCCAAGCATTTATCATTGCTACGAAAATAAAATCTCGACCACGTGAAAAATAAGATCGATCGTGTGATTATTGAAGGACGAATGTGATGACAAACATTCTAAAAGAATGCCAAAGAGTATCGGTTGAGCCTTTCTTTCTGAGAATCTGTATATAATCAAATTTTTATGTTATTTTCAATTAATGTTTCTTATCTAATAAGACGATACGACAAATGCAAAAACCGGAAAATAAAAGACTGGAAAAGACAAAAAAATAACGAAAAAAGTTATATAAAATAAAATGACTAAGTGTAATCATGTGATTGATAACAACTTTGATATTGGTCACATCAGAGAAAGTGTTTTTAGCTATTATTCTTAATACTTCGACTTTTAAGGTTTGAACGCATTCCCAAGATAGCTTAATGGCGAGATTTGGACCCATCAAAGTGCTTCTAATCTACAAAAAAATCTAGCAAGGAAATTATGTATACCTACTTGGAAAATTCGTGACTTAGTGTTGCGTCATAATGGACAGGCAGAAAAATTCCTAGTCTGAATAAAATCTTTCATATGAAGCATTTCAGTGCATGCATAAAAATAAATTAATTTTAAAAATCGAGTTAAACAATTTTATATAATAACGCATACATAAATCTGTTCGCAACAGCATTTAAAAGATTGCAATCAATTTACGCAATCACGTAGAGGAAGATTAGATAATATTTGGAGATTAGTCTAAAACAAGGATGATTTAAGATATTAGATGTATGTGGTAGCACTTACTAAACTACTGACAAGTCCACCTACACGTGAAAGTCGGGACCTTCCCATATTGAGAATAGAGACAGTGTGGTTTAGAGATAGAGTTATTGTGCATTTTGTTGTGTAGCTGCTGTTTACGCGGCACAAAGTTAACTTTATTAACTAGTCATATCATTAAGTATAAGTAAAACATCGTTTTTAGTATTTTATATAAACAACATTTATTATTTTTCTTAAGTTGTGGATTTAAAATCTGTCTTGATTTAAAGCTGCTTGTTTTATATATTGTTTTTTCACTGCGCGTCATTCGGTTGATTAGACAAAGAAGTGGTGGGCGGTATAATCTAAGTGTAAGGAAAAAATAAAAAGTTTGCAAATGTTGTAAAAAAATATGAATGTTTAATTAACAATAAAACAATTTGAAACCACAATATGTAGTTATGTACTCCTTTAAACTTTAAATTACTAACAATAATTATAATAATATTAATGTAATATAAAAAAGGCTGTAGGAGTCAACGATGGTTATAATTAGCGATAAATTAAATAATGATCAAATATATTATCTGATACACGTATAAACCTTCAGTCAAGATTTATATATGTATCAGATAATATATTTGATCATTATTTAATTTATCGCTAATTATAACCAGCATTGACTCCTACAGCCTTTTTTATATTACATTATTATTATTATGAATGTTTAAGAAAAATAATAAACAAGGTGATAAAAAGACTAATTGCGTTATTTGCAAAGAAAATTTTATTAAGATTGAATTCAATGCAATGTCTGTGAAGGTTAGACTTATGAAAATAGTGCCAACTATTTTCTTGAAGAGAGCTTGGTAAAAATTATCTCTTTTATAAGTATAAAGTTTAGATGTCCAAAATAAAAAATAAAAATTTATAATTCAAAGTTTGTAATAAACATGTTTTAAAAAAAGTATTTCCTATAATACCATACTCCAATTTAGAAAAATTGTAAAATGTAATAGCATTTAAAAATGTAAAAATCTTGAGCATTTTTATTTTTAGAAAAATACAATTAAAAATTCTGATACAAGAATAATGTTTCATATCATGTGCATGTATATTACACTTAATTTTTTCCGACCAACAAAATAAAGTCGTAGTGGCATATTCTTTTCGGGGGAGTGGGGGATTTATCAACCCGGGGATATACCATGCGCCAACCGGACTAAGAACAAAAAAAGAAGGAAATTTTGCTATTGTACTGAAAAGAACGCCACCAATTTCGTTGTTGTGACATTTACAACAATTTTTAACGTTAATGAATTCCATTTAGATATTTTTACAGCTTTTAATATTTCCTCGTATCTCATTTTGAACGGGAAAAATGTTACGTTTTGTACATTATATAACTTTTACTTATTTTTTTAAAAGAAAGATAATATAGCTATCACAAGCAAAATGTTTAATTGTTTAATATTATTATTGTATGCTCGAACTAACAGAAATATTAAAAATTACTTATGTGGTCTTATAACGAAAAAAGAAAAAAATATTTTAATAACAACAAAAAACTCACACAAAGTCAAAAGTAAAGTTGTATATTTTTTATAATTAAAAACGAAAGAGAAATTTCGATAAGAGTACATCGCTAATTGGCTAATTCAAAATAAAATATTCAAAATAAAATATTAAGTACAGTACTTGACACGATCACGACTCGTTGCGCACACAAATGCAAAATATTTTAATCAGACACAGTTACATCGAAATTATATTTGATAGTGATCACTGTGTAGTCATGGTCATGGTTTACTGGATATATTGTTTCCAATTTATAAGAGTTAAATTCTTTTACAACCTCAATATGATACCAATTGGACAAATAAAAAGACAAGATGATTTTGCGACATAATGTTATAGTCGATTTACATGTTATACACATTTATATGGATTGCGGCCTTTAATGCGGGACTTATACATTTTCATATTTATAGAGAGTTATTATATTACAACCAATGTATTCGTTTTTACGATCTTACTATTTAATTTATTTATTTCTTTGTTTAATCCGTATATTTGAAACGTTATAGTGACGATCTGACAATGTAATTTATTTATTCCTTTAAAATATTCTCATTAATAAATTATTAGGCATCGACCGATGTGAGTAGATGTATGCTATCAGGATGTGCGCTAACGAGACCCTCTCAAAATGAAATAATTAATAGAAAATTTCGGTGGGGGGAGGTTGAACGAACCACGTTCGATATCACCTTTCTCTATATTAACTTGTATGTATAAAACTAAAATATGACTCTTTCACATTACATTGAAAGTGAATAACTTAATCGAATATAAGCTGTTGCGTTCAACTGCGATATCGATTCGTTGTAACAATGTATCGTGTCCTGCTAACCGGTAGTCCTTGCGGTTACCCTCTCAACACGTCCGGAAACGTGAGCGGTATCCTTCTATGCAACAACGGTTTGCGATCGATTTCTTCGGCAGATGGCAGTTTTCGATTTTGGCAGCAATAATAAAGTTACAAGCAAGAAAAGAAGATGCAATTTTGTGGTAGGATGTGTGCTGGACGGTAACCGCGAGCTTCACATGTGCTATATCGCGAATGACCGATGTTGCACGAAGACCATGATGCCACAAATATAACTAAATATCTCAAAATATACATAGAATATTGCAATATTATACTATTGAATTTTATTGCAGATAAAATATTTTAAAAGATTTTTTTTCGACATAAGAAAAAAGAGACGTATAGAGGAGAAGCAAAAAGATTTTTCTTCACGGAAAAAAACCGGCTACGGTTTTTGTCACGGCCAAAAGTTGCCCATTCATACATTCTTTGGTCATAAGGACTCTGTAATACATTTGTGATAACCGTAAGATTAACATATCTTAACGATTAAAGCTGTAAAGATATATTCATCTTACGGTTATCACAACCAAATATATTGATGGGCGAAAATTATCATTCCGACAATGGTAACCGTAAAATTTTTCTGTGTTTGCATACAAAAAAATTAATTTCCTGTATACCTTTGAATTATTTAATTAAACCTCCCCTCTCTCTCTCTCTCTCTCGGTGAGTATAAAATAATAAGTTTAATTATAACAACTTTTATTATAATGATCTAGTACGAAACACATATTATAGGTATGTTAGATATAACTAAATATCTATGATAGATCATGATGGCACAAGTTAGGAAACTTGGCGTGATCCAAGGTCGCCAAAGAGACGAAAGAAAGAGTCAACGACAAAGACGACGAGGGACGATCGCGTGTCTCGGCTAGAAAACGGGAGCCCACGGTGGCTCTTCTGGCTTCTTGAATGAATAATCACCCCGAATTTACTGTTGGAATAATACACCGAGGATACGATCTATCCGAAATCACGCCCCCACGTAACCATTCATTTAACATTAATTTAATGATATATAACTGGACAGAGAAATGTTCTCGTGCCGCCAGTCTCTTCGCGGAAGAGAATCCTGATGGATACGGAAGAATCTTCGATAAAAGCGCACTTGTAAATGAACCACCAGTATTCTGGTACTTTGACGAGATTATTCGAAAGTCTTAAGAAACTCATCAATTAGCTTTTTTTACGCCCATTTCTACCAATATAGATCAGCTTTAATCTAGCTTTAATTTACTCTTTATCCTTTTCTAATTCTTAAAACTAGAAAAAGATAAAAAAAATAAGTTAAATTAAGATCATAGTTACTCTACATTGGTAGAAACGAGCACTACCGATGTAATTTGTAAATTTAATCTCGATCGTGACAGAAAAGATTTGCAAGAGATGTCTATCGTTATCAACTTTGTATGTTTCTTTCGATGCATGTTTCGGCATTCAATAAATATTCTCTTTAAGATGACTACTGATATAAGGTCCAGAAGAGATCGCATCGAGCGTGACAGCCCGCGAAGGGATCGGACTGGGAGGAAAAGAAACGAGCAGAAAGAAAGAGGTGGAAAGAGGCTGGACGGTCAGAGTCTTCTCGAGGTGAAGGCATTTCGACTAACGCAATAAAGGCGCGCGCGATAATATTGCGAATAATAAATATCGGGATGTAAATCCATTGGCAAAGGTAACGTCGGGCATAAATCAACGTTCCTGGAGGCGAAGAGAGAGAGAGAGAGAGAGAGAGAGAGAGAGAGAGGGGGGGGGGGGGGGGGGGGGGGGGGGCGCACCGCGGGCGCGCGGT
>NW_017300299.1:482110-491256 GCF_001594075.2 Trachymyrmex cornetzi
CTTGGCTCGCGAAATAGCATTAACTATCAGGATAATACAATCGTCGTTGCAGCGCGTAGGTACATTGGCCAATGCTGGGAAGGAGATCGTCTTCGCCTTCGAGACGAGTGACGAAAAATGACGGACAATGAGCACCTTGACCTTGTCTTTTATTCTACGATCAATTCTATCGCAATAAATGACTGAACGTATGTCAGACCGAAAAATATTATTCTATATTATTTTATGCACCTATAAGGTATTTTCGAGGCCTACATCTTTCCTTGCATATCTTTCAACCTGATTTGCTAATGACTCTAGCGCAGAAATGATTGCTGCCTCAATTATGAAGCAATCAGCATTTCCTGCAAGAGAAGGCAGATTTCATTGGTGCAACGATTGCACCGGTAATACCGAAAAACACACGCGACATACACCTATACATATATATATATATATATATAGCTATAACGATGCATACTTCAAGGACACTCGTGAATCAATCGCAGACTTTTATATCGAACATCCGTTTTGTTCTCTTTACGCTCCACGGCACGCCATGGCTCGCAAAGCTTCCTTCTTGCCTGTATTAAACTCTTTCCTACCGAGGGCAATTCAAACAGATTACAGGGCTTTATTCGACAAACGCTAATTAATCTAATTATCGACCACATCTCAACCCGTACACGAGATCAAAAGAAGATTCTGGTATACGTTATTATACTACCTACGGAAATTTTTGGGAACTTTCGCAGTCACGCAATGTCTCGATATAATTCGTGGAATAACTTTATACAAAGGGCCCGATATTACACACCTCCTCCTCAATCTCGCGCTCCTCTCGTGAAACCGATTTACCATGTATCGAATATCAAACATGCCTCAGAGCAAATATTACGGTATGTACCTATACTAGTTTATTGTATGTTAAGATTGTATGTTAAGAATTACGAATGTAATGTAATATCACGTCGAATTCGTGAGTTGCTTATTCCAACATGAGATTATACCTATCATTAGGTATATCATTTACAGACAGAATTGTTTTGCTCAATAAAACACGCAGCAATTTTATAACTGCTCTGCGAAATGCTTGAAAATATCAGGTAACATAAAGTTTGGTTTGCCTCGCTATTCGTATCGCAATTGCGACGACAGCAAACAGAATCATTAATAATAATGGCAGCAGTAATAAAAGATTACCTTACGACCCACTTCCATATGTTTATATATTATTGCCGCTTTAACGACAATAGTATATAATTAACGACAATATTACAATTCCGCTCACACATACAAGTACATTGCAAAAGTATAGCATCAACTTTAAGGACAGGTAGAGATAAGACTGTTATATATTTTCACAAATTTGTGCTGATATGGCAACTAAACTTGTCGCAATTGCAAAAGCATACTGTTTATTAAAATTTTACAAATTATTAATTCAAATTAATTCATATTATCTCTATAGATTATCCCTAATAGATACACGTACGTCTCTACTCTTTTGCCTCCAATACAATCTTTTCATACAGCGAAAACATTTACTTCGCACTCTTCTCTACGAGAGAGAGAGAGAGAGAGAGAGAGAGATCGATTACTTATATCTGTTAAATTCTGTTGAAAAGAATTGCAAGACTGATCACCACAGGTAAAGAGTAAGTAAGAAGAGTGTTTTTATAATAAAACAAGCCGACACGTGGTAAACTACTCGTTTGACTGCTACGACACCAACGCGAGAAAGAGACAGCTGGTGTCAGTGATGAAAACGTACATGACACTAATTGTAAGATGAAAGGAAGTGTGCGGGGTACCTCAGGCGTCTTGCATGTTTCACAAACGTAAAAGTGTGCGCGTATAATTAAAGAGTTACCAAAACATCCGTAATAAATATAGCGCAACTGTAAGTATTCGCGACGCGGTATAAACTAATTATTCACGCAGCAGCCGATATCAGCCGGATTAAACCATGAAAGAGGAGATCGAATATAAAAGGGGTCATATAACGGGCGCTGACATGACTTGCGCGCGCGCGCGTTCGGTGTACAGGGCGCGAGCGTAAACGAGAAAGAAACGGGATACCGTAAACACGGGGCTTCTCACCACAGACTTAGGGCCTGCATGGGGAAGGAATCGAAGGAAGGTGGTTGGTGTCAGCACGCGACCTCGCGGCGCGGATACGCAGCATGCGTCCCGCGACGCGTATCTGCAACGCCTCCTCCCGTCCCGCGTCTCCTTTCCTCTCCTCCTCCTCCTTCTCCGCGTTTACTCGCTGTGGTTTCAGAGCAAAGCAGCGCTGACAGATTGGCGTGTCCTTTCAACGCTAAATCCCAATTTATATGTAAACGAGGAATATAAATAAACAGATTATAAATAAAACATTTGTGTGTTTTTACAATCGCAGACTCTATATGCGCATCGATTATCAACGCTAATCTCGTTGTAACATTTTTATAAACATTCAAATTTTATCTGCGTTATAATTAAGAAATTTAGAATAGTTTTCGTATATCCCCCCCCCCCCTCCTCCCATGACACGGTATTGCAAACAACAGATTTACCGTAGGAAGGTTATACACGTCGAAATCTAAATGTGTATGCCAATCAGAGCGACAGCCGCGAATGACTTGGGTCGAGCCCGTTCGCCTCTTCGACATTTTTCTACCGGCTGAGTAATTTATGCCCCCTTATAACCGATACATTTGAGGTGGGGGGCGTCGGCGGCTGCGAGTCGGTCGATCGCGAGAAAATGCACACCGTTCTTATGGCGGTCTCGCTCGCGGCGCGGTGTAGGTAATATCAAATGCGGCGGCCTTATAGGGATTCTGTTACTAATATGCCCCGGTAGCGTAGGAACCCCTGTGTTGCATATTATCCGATACCAATAATGCGACTAATCGAGTTAGCTTTACCCCTTAAGCTGATATGTAGCTTTATACGAGTACAACGTAACGATCGCGCGGACCCGGGAGAAAGATCCGCCCGTGAGCATCTACGGTTCATAAATTCGGTAATACATAACCGGCAACGATCTTTCCAGTGGTGGCAGGTAATAGTTGCGGGCGATAAGGCGCAAGACGAAGGTAAAAATATTGCAGGCGCTACGAGGCTATGGAAAAAGAGAGAGAGAGGGAGGACGGTAAAAAGACCAAGTCCGCCTCTCTGGAGCGAACCGGAGTGTTCGGTGTTTTACGGTTTAACCGCGATCGCAAAAAATCATGATCACGGAGAAACAGTGGTGGACGCATGGTAATCCTCATTGTACGCGTAATTATATTAATTGTCGGCTCTCGGCCGGACAAATTGTGGCTTTAAAACCGTTCGAGCTTTCGCGTAGCGACCGAAAAACATCGACCTCGCTTTGAGCGGAAGACCAGCCCTCCTCCTATCCAGCCTTCCACCACCTTCCTTCCAAGTGTCCCTCTGGGACTAACGAAATGAAAGAGAGACAGCTGTCCGCGACAAGCTGCGTAAAACGCGTACCGAGTGTTAAGCCCTCGCTCACCTATTGCGTACGTTACCGCGCGCATCACGATTTTCAATTATCTCCATACCGCGCGATGTCGTACTCTCAGCGACAGGTGAAAACGCTCCCTTGTTCTTTCATCTTTTTCTTCCGCAACTTTTCTTCAACTTTAATCAGAGACGTTCAATATTTTCGGATCGGTGGAATAGATACGATTATTATTAAGGGAAAGTATTGTTTTACAGCGTCGACATTAACATGAGCAAGTACAGTGTTGTTGAAAAAAACTCAGCCGTATCTTGCGCACAGGCAGCGCGTTTGAGCGCGTTTGAGCGCGCACGTGGAATTCGGCTATTAAGCCCGAAACCCCGAACGACCTATAAAATTCGTCTGGCCTCGCGCGTTGTCTGCGAATGTGCATTAAGCGCTTGCGGTTATGTGTCTACGCTCCGCACAGGTGTCCGAACCCCCTGCGCTTATAATACACGGCCGAAGAACTATAGCGCTGAATAAAAGATTCGCGAGTATACATACAACGCTGCCTCGAATAAATAATAAATCGTCGAGAGAGCAAGAAATTGTCGGTATCGACGAGCCAACGTTTAAACACGCCCGGATGAGATAAACGTTCGTTAATATCGGCGAAATTCCGAGGTGAGCGCGCTGCGGCAGAACTTCGCGATTCGTTGCGAGTTATTAAGCGCCGTTTATCTCCGAAGGATCGAATTCTCGCGGCTGGTATTCTCGGTCTCGTGTTGGCGGAACCACTGATGGCGCGGTCTCATATCGAGATTATAGTCACGGATCGCGAACAAAGTTTCGTTCTCCGAGGTTGCGCGGTTATACCCGGCCGCCCCTTCCTTCTAACGTGCGAGCGGCCCTCTTCGGCGCTTTACGATCTCTAATTATAACGATTACGTCGATCTTTTACGGGGCGAACTTTCGTTCCTCATGTCGGCTCGATGATGTCTCGCTTCTCAGAAAGAAGCGCGAAGAAGGGACGACACGGAGCAGCACCGCGAAGAATCAAACTGGGATTGGGATTCACCCAATTCGCTCGAATTCCGAGTCCGGCACGCTACCGATGCTCCGAAAAGTGACAAAGAGTAAATATATCTTGTAGACAGAAAGAATGACTTTGTTAAAATAAATATCTAAAAATTTGGCTAGATACGATAGATAGGTTAAATAATCTACGTAATTATTTTACTTTAATTTAGATGTCTAACAAAATTATTTTCAAATCTGTATCTATATAGCTGAATATTTGTATTAACAAAAGCATTTCTTCTGTGCATCACAATCAACTTTTTCTCAAGGTTTCACTATGCAAGAATAGCTAGATCTAAATGACTGACGGATCTAATCGATACACACATATATTATACTCGGTAAAAGTGTTATGAGCGGAATTGCATCGAGAGAAAACCGTTCTCTCTGCTCTACCAATTGAGTCGTTTTCTAGGAAGAAATTGAAAGAGAGAGAGAGAGAGAGAGAGAGATACACACGGCGAAAGAAGGCAAAAGAGAGAAGAATCGGAGGAGCGAGTTCGCCACGCTGGCTCCGAGCGATCGCGGATTCGTCCAATCGCGTTCACATTCTTAATGCCGGCTGCAGCGAACATTCAGCTGCCGCGTGCCCTCTGGCCATACGATTCGAACGGCTTCGACGATATATTCGAAATGATCTTCCATCCTCCTCCTCTTCCTTTTTCTCCGCCGTTCTGCCTCCCTCCTGTCTGCAATGGTCTCGCTGCTCCTTTTTTTCGCGGGGTGGTGAGCCTCAGCTCTGTCCAATCGTTGCCCACGGAATTTCATATCGACGTCGGGGATGGTGAACGGCCCTCATCGTCGTACATAATAATAGAGCAGAATATAATGTTGGCGGACGAACGACCCGCGGCTAAAATGTATTACGACCGGCACATCACCGATGCAACACCGACGAGAGAGCGTAGCACCGTCGCCATCATCCTCGGCACGATCGACATCTTACCACTCTTCGCCAATCGTCGAACGCGTCCGTTACGTCCGACGTTAGATGGTTATATGTATTACGAAATTATATATTACATAAATACGATGCATGAGATTCATCGTGGGAAAGTATATGATCGATTTGACTATTTAAGCTACGAGCCATTTTGATTTTGACACGAGAGCCCGAGATTTTGTATAGTTGAAAGATTTATTTGACGTAATGTAAGTTGTAGAAAAAGAGGAAAAAGAAAAGAAAAAAAAAAAAAATTCGGCTGCCTATTAATGCCGAACTGCAGTACTATAAAGTAATTTCCCGCAGGCGATATACGACCGCATCACTACAAAGATATAGCTCGAGTGTCGGTGGTGGTGCGCTATGTACCGCATTGTATGCATGAGAAGGAGGCGGCGTAGGTGCCGAGGCGCGTACAAACGCACCACGCACGCGGTGTACATAAGACGTACGGGGAAGATGCAAGACGAAAGTGCGAGAAAGAGAGAAAAGATTGAAGAAAGGGCGGGGGAGGGATAGGCGGTAAGTACATAGGATGAGACGTTTATATACCCCCGACGATGTCTATAACGCCTCGAGTTACGAGACGCCTTTACGAGCGAATGCAACTCGCGCCAGACGTCAAGAGGCGAACCCCCGTTTCGAAGTTTGATGGCGCGACACCGGCCCCGAGCGTAACCTCCGAAATATCTCGCTCTTTTTTTTCCCTACCCCTTCTGCTTTCGCAGCGCGGTATTTCGTTCAGTGCGTTTTGTCGTGACGCATCCCTGGAGAATGATGTCCTTCCCAGTGCTTCCTAGACGTAAATGAGATTTCGCGCGAATTATCGATACATTTCCGCTACAAAGTTATGGAGATCATTTAGGGAATCATTGTATCATCGACACATCAAAAGTATATGTCCTGCATAATAATAATAAAGCTCTCGGATCACTTGTATAGCTAAGCTCGAGAATTAGTAAGACAAAGGGGATGCTGAGATTGCCGAGTACGTCCAACTATCAGAAAATCCAAGAATGTACAAAGTAAAATCGGGCACAAACGTGTCACTAACAATACAAAGCGATAGTCGCAGAGTCGTGTCAGACAATTTCTTCTTTTCTAACGAGCGTAAAATTTCCAGCAGCCATCGCTTCCCGAGTCGTAATTCCCCTCCCTCACCGAGGGAGCAGCGGGTCGACTGGGCCATTAAATTAATAATTTGTGGTCGACAACGGCATTGTGAGATCCGATGCAATCGTTATAATATGCAGGATTTTATTATCGGTCCCGATGGCGTATGCTAATTTACTGCTAATTGTATTCCGCGGGCGACAATGATGCCTCGGTGGCAGAATGCAATCGCTGCCGCAAACAGACGTTGAAATTATTGTCCGCGCGAACGATGCGGCGCGGAGCGGCGCGGCACGGAGCGGAGTGGAGCGGAGCGGCGTCGCCCCGAGCCGAGCCGAGCTGAGCTGAGCCGCTTCGACGTCACGTTAAAAAATAACTCCGAGGCGTGACGATTTCCCACTGACACGCGTGAAAAATTGCCAAGTAAAATCGAGAAACGTTAGGCGCCGACGAGCGCCTTCTCCGCCGCGCCGCGCCGTTCGTAAAGCTCTTACAAATTCATGAAAAGATGCAACTAACGGACCTGTCGATGATTTTTTTTATAAAGATTATTCATGTCGGAAATAATTATCTGCTTTATAATTATACATCGATCTTATTAATAAATATTAATTTCTTTCTTTCGCCACCTGCTTGCTCCGATTGTGAAAAATAGCGCGCAATAGAAAAATTCTACTCGTAATAAACACAAAGATATATTTTATATATATATATATATATATATATATGTATACATAAATATTCCTATAGAGAGAATACTAAACAAAGTCCGTTTAATTCTGTTGAAAACTGTCCAAAGATCGTTAAAACGTCGATAACCCTTCATTACGCGATTGCTCGGGCCATTTTTGTATCGAAGAGGCGGCAAAACGCCTTGCGCCAGCAAGGGTGATCGTTAAAGCGTGCACCGGCTTTTCAAGCATGCGATCGTTCTGTCGTGTGGAGGCGAGCATTGACTCGTCCAAGTCACCGCGATATATTCGTAGTTTTAAAACCGGTCGTTAACAACGACGAGCTTGTTCCGGTGTGTGATTATACGTGGTACCGGCAAAACGCACAATTTTGTGATACGCCAGTATTTATCTCTCTTTCTTGTCGTAATGATAATATTCTAAATCACTTAAGTCTGCACACGGCATAATAATGTTCTCGTCGGACAAAAATTTCGCCACAATAATTATAAAAGTAATTCGTGCTATCAACTCGAGAAACGATAACAAATTTAATAAATGCAAAGCTGGGTAATATAAATTACATCCGGAAGTGTGCGCACATTAATGTAGCGCAGCAGCAGTATTTAATAATCTTATACGCACAGGCAAACGTATCGACATAGGAGGAGCGGAAATCGAACTCCTAGAAATTTTGTAGACTGGAGCTTCAGAAACATGCGGTGGGCACGTGCTGCCCATTCCGTCCCTTTAGACAGAGAGAGCGTGCCATAGTATACTACAGTGGCTCTCAGTTCCTAGAATAGGAAAAAGAAAAAAATGTAATCTCGAAAGATCTCGTGATCCGTTTCCATAATTTTCCGCGTCGTAGACGACAAAAATCAGATTTTGCTACGCTTCGTGTTTGGAATGACCATTTTAGCACCATTTTTAAGTGTGCCCTTCGTTTTGCCTATATTAAACTCTTTGCAAAAATTAAATTAATGTGCTTAAACTCGTACCAAAAAATTTCCAATCGTAAATAAAGTAATAAAAACTCATTTCTTTTTTTTTTCTTTGTTCCCTTGTCCTTTTTTCTCTTCTATTATATTAAGATTTCAAGAAAAAGACTTAATACAAAATACTTGCGCTTAAATATCCTATATAGTTGACTTAGCATTATATTCCATAATAATTAACAAAAAAAAATTTTCACCAAGGATTTATAGTAGGGGAGACCGGGGCCGATTGTCTTTTTAATTATTGATTTTTAGAAAAAAATGGATGCCTGATTTTGAAATATTATATACGTTACAATATACCTAGGTACATCCTTTAGATATTAAAAAAAATATTACTCGTGAATTCATCATATCATAAAAATAAGTTATTTAATTTTAAATGAAGCTGCGATAATAGGCATGTTCTTTTTGGCTGAACTTTGGCACCAGTTCGTCTTTCTTTCTTTTCTCTCCGGAGGAAAGAAGAAGAAAGATGAACTGGTGCAAAAGTTCAGTCAAAAAGAACAGACCTATTATGACAATTAACTCCATGTTCTAGGTTGATTGTCACATGTTTTAGGATTGGCAGTAGCATATGGACAACACATATAAAAAACACAATTTTTATTTTAATAGTATATAATATTATGATAGTAATAGTAATTATAGTATTAATACAAATAAAATAGTTATTTTAATCATAAAATACGTAATTTATTTTTGTACCATAGTTTCTATATGAAAAATGAAAAAACATATATCTATATGAAATATAATATATTTGTAAGTATATTCTCTGAAAATGTATCCTCTAAAGATATTAAAATTAATTGTCACCTAACCTCGTCTCATTTTGGTCAATCTACACATAGCCATTTTTGATAAAAGAGATTATATTCACAAACTTAGTCAGAATAATGATTACTTAATTGTAGCAAAGATCT
>NW_017300300.1:0-1781 GCF_001594075.2 Trachymyrmex cornetzi
ACGTTCAGAACTCTCAATATTTTATGAGTTTCCACCAAATGATACGCCAGCTTCACACACACGATTTGACAATGATGAATTTTTTTTTATAATTGTAACAGTTATATTAGATTTAAAAAGTCACGCCGGTCACGTAATACTAAAAAAAATTAATTCGGCATTTGTAACTCATTATTTTTTAGTCGTTACTTGTAACGAGGTAATGTTACTCATTATAAATTACTTTTTTCAATAAGTAAATGCATAATGATGCAAGTTGTTTCAAAGTGACTTTTCCAATCTTAGAGCAATCTCAGCGTTTAGATAATTATCATTACAGTGATAAAAAATTGCAACATTATTATCAAATTATTATAAAAAGTAAGGAAATAGTAACTTTTTCCATTCCCCGATTAAAACGTACTATGTGTCTTTGGCCTCAATCTCCTCTGAGTCTACTATACGAGGAAAAGGAAAAAGTAGAAAATATCAGAGCAAATCTATACCGAAATATTCATCATTAGAAGTAACAAAGATCACTGCAAGAATCAGCCTGTGCCGTAATATCAATTCTGATTAATCTCTGGCTAGCAATCGTCTCAAATTGTATTTATAATACGAATTTAACTCGTAAATATCTATAGTTTGTTAACTGTTATATTGGAGCTAAGTAGGTAGGCCCTTAAGAAGGATTCTAGAAACAGATCCGAGATTGCTGAGATATATTGTGAAAAGAACTGATGTTCTATATCTTGTGGTCAAGGAGGATTAAAAATGCAAATGCATGTTCCATATTTTCGAGACTTTACAAGAGTAAATCAATTCCCTAAATGTCAATGACTTAAAAGTAAAGCAATTCATTGTGCTCTTGGAACCAGATGGTGCACTGAAACATGACGTAAAATTTACAAAAATTATAATTTTTGTAAAAATTAAAAAAGAGAAACAACTTCCAATGGCTTTAACATACAGTGTCAAAGTTATCCTGAACAATATTCAGGTTTTTAACTGTCTCCATACCTAAAATTTATCAGTTAAATACCTGATAATATCTGAAATTTGTCAACTTATATTTCAAAAAGTACTTAATCAAAAGGAGTTTTATCATAGTGTTTTAAGATCTTGATAACCAATAAGAACATTGAATAAAAAGTTTCCAAAAAAAATTTAAAAGTTAATTTTGAGAGCTCCTTTATACTCAAAGTTAACCGATATCATTACCAATGCCAATATCATTGCCATTTCACACATTTGTTGAAATCCTACAACTTTTATTTGAAACACTTCCCAAATGTATTGTCTTTGAGATACTTCACTGATACAATATTTTTTAATCACCCTTATAAAGATTAAATACCTGTAAATTTTCAGAATTTGCAGTTAAATCCTTTAAAACTTGTGAAACAGCTGATTGAAAATCTACATTTACATTTTTTTCATCCACTGCATTATTGGCTGACATTTGTCCAAACTTCTGTAAAGCAGCTTCCAGTTCGCTATCTTCTAATAGTAAATTATTATCCTACAAATATTTGTTTAATAATTTTTATATATTTTTAATTATCTCACCATTTTGCAATAAATTTTGTAAATTTTTTTCAAACTGATCAGCTGTTTGTTTGAGAAAATCTTCTGTCCATTTGTCTTCAGACGTTTCATGTTTATTTGTTTGCTTCTGCGAATCCACTGTATTTAAGTCATTGCTCTTTTCTACATTTGATATGGATACTTTATCAAAATCTTGTAAAGCACCTAAGATAGAAACAACAAAATTTAATGTATATTATATATATATATATACC
>NW_017300300.1:1935-2557 GCF_001594075.2 Trachymyrmex cornetzi
TATATTATATATATACATATATATATATATATATATATATATATGTATGTATATGTATATATATGAGTTTAACAAGATATTTATAGTTTATAAAACAAATATAATAATACTAACTACTATACTTCCTTAATGTCAAAGATACGTATTTAAAATTATGAAACAATTTATTATGCAAGTATGATTAATTTCTTTTTTTAATTACCACAGAACCGAACTTGCGACATAGATTTCCGTAAGGTTAGATCGATTTTTTAAACATATAAGATGTACTTACTATCCAGTAAATCGTTCAAATCTTGATTTTCTGTTTCATTATTTGTTCGTTCGATATTATCAGTCATATTTCCGTGATTTTTTAATATCCTATTAATATCCTGCTACACTCTTTTCACGGAGAGAGAACTACCACGAACGGCTCTTCTTCAAAACCCTAATTGGTTTCCGACCCAGGCCATGTTCATAAATTGGGGTGCGTTCGAATTCCCTTGATCTAGGTATTCTATATAACAGATGTTTTAAGCCTTAGGCTGCGTCCCCATGGAGAAAGAAACAGCGGAACGGAATGTGAAAGGAATATTGATCGAAAAGAGATAATGCTGGATTCACACTGGATTCGACGTGC
>NW_017300300.1:3350-4131 GCF_001594075.2 Trachymyrmex cornetzi
AATGCAACCAATTGCTGATTAGAATTTCTGTTGTACACTCTAAAGAAATGCTAAACGAATTTACGATTGATTTTCGTAACCTACGCAACTCGAAATGTACGCCTCATGGGGAACTGGCATCTTTCCACCGATATATGAGCAGATGATCGAATAAATTATTAAAATTGGAAAATTTTGTGAGACCACTCTTAGGCTTATTCGACGCGGTTTTGCATGAAACGAAAGAATCTGGCAAAAAAAAACGTCGTTCTGCCTTGTGATCTGAGATATTAAGTTTAAAGTTGATGACTATTGAGGTTAGGAAATCTGTCACAGAGGCAAAATGAGGTTTATAATTGTACTGTTCCACATGGGTTTCGACTTTTTACGCGATGCAAAGGGGCGCACGACTTTTATAATTGTACTGTTGCAAAATCGAAACCCTTGTGCATTTTTTCAGACAGAATAAACTAAAATGAGCCAGAAATTAGATTCGACGCATAGTGGTTCTATTATGTTTCGGCGTAACAACAAAATAGCGTAAAAAGCATACAGTGACTAGACAGAAACTGATGTTCAAGTGAAATGATATGATTGGTCAGCGCAAGTTACGCTTACGCAAGTTATGCTGCATGTGACGGCACCCTCGTTCCATGGAAAAGAAGAATTTCGATTGGTTGATTCTCTTGTGCACTATGCATTATGCGTTATGCAAGAGTCTGTACTGCGGCTATTAAGCGGAGAGCACAGACTCTTGCATAACGCATAACACATGAGGCATAAGAAATTGAACCAACCAGAG
>NW_017300300.1:4440-12204 GCF_001594075.2 Trachymyrmex cornetzi
GATTAGTCCGGATCTACAATAGGTGTTTTATGCCTTATGCCGTAAGAAACTGGCCAATTACAGTCGAATCCGAGAAGAATAAGCGACTGTGATTCGCCCATTTCTTAAAGCCCGTCTACAATACACGGAGTAAGAAGTAAGAGTAAGAAATTGACCAATCACAGTCGATTATTCTTCTCACATTCGACTGTGATTGGTCAATTTCTTACTCTTACTTCTTACTCCGTGTATTGTAGACAGGCCTTTATGGCTTAAGGCTTAAGGGCTCTCACACATGAAATGCATAATAGAGCATAAGCATAACATAAGGCCGCTAAACCAATGAGCATCTTATGTAAATCAATATGGCGACATTATGCTAGATGCTCATTGGTCCAGCAGTCTTATGTTATTCTTATGCTGTGTTATGCATTTCATGTGCGATAGCCTTTAGACTTCTGACGTTTTGACTTGCGACTTATTGTAGAAGCCCTATTAAAGTTAAAATTTATTTGAGACAATGGATCAGGTATATAAGCTTTACGATCGTCAAGCGTCACCAAAGATTTATATAAAAGATTATTTTCACGAATATAGCGAATTAATTAAGTCATCCTTGTGTTATGAAATTGACAAACAAAGTGAAGAAAAGATTTTTCAACTTATGGGTACTGATCTCTCACAAGCGAGAATACTTCTAATGAAACATTATTGCAGGTATTGAATTTTACGACATATAATAAATATGACATATTTCTTAATAAAAATGAATTCTTATATATATTGTATCAAAATCAATTTTATAGTATCGATAATTTAACATTACCAGTGGAAGCTGCCATTATAGAAGAACAGGAAAAACAAGGATATGTTAATGTACCTGAAAGAATTTTAGATAATGTTTCATTGGAAACAATTAAAATATTAGAGAGCTTATCTAAACAAGCTTCAATAAAACCTAGAAATCAAAATGGCATTCCTATTGTAAGTAATTACTTTGAAGAGCTATTAAGACGTGTAGAATAATAAAAAGATTCACTAAAATTTACTTGAATTATAATTATATGATCGATAATTTTATAAGTACCACATTGGTTTCCTTGATCAATGTGCATGATTAGTATTGACAAATATAGAGCATTGAAATAATTACTTGTTTCTTTTTAGAAATATGATAAGTCAAAATCTGTTGATAATAACTCTTTAAAGCCATATGAAGAATTTCTAGTTTATATCAGGATATATGAGCCATTTAAAAGCCAGCCTCGTTCTCTTAAGTATAGAACAAGTATACCTGTTCTTAAACTTAAGAGTGTCATATCGATATTGGGAAGCCAAACTCTTTATGAATTACGCCAAAAGATAATGTGTCAATCTGACTTGTCAATTACAAAAGAAATTAGTGAAAATCCAAATCAAAGGCCTGAATCAATGGCAAAAGTAATAATTTTTTCAATTTTGAATTATATCTATTTTATAACAATCCATGTGTTTGTTATTGATTAGACATATGGAACAGTGAAATATTTTACAAACAAAGCATTTTTGAGAAAAAGGTTTCATATAAAAGTCGTAGTTCACTATTAAAAATCAGATTATTTAGAATAGCCCCCCTCCCCCTCCACCTAAAATCTTAAAAATATACTTATTTGACGTGTTTTCACTCAAAACGAAAGAATCTAGTAAAGAAACGCGGCCTTATAAATCAAGTTCTTAAATGTTTAAGTTGGAGACTTTAGAGTTTAAGATATTTGTCCTGACTCGATATAGTGCTATGTATACATTCTGCATTAATTACATAAATTCGCTGTTTCTCAAACACAAATTCACTTCTTTACAAACAAAAATTCGCTGCTTTAAGCACACATTCTTTACATTAGCAGTGAATTTGTATTTTTGAAGCAGTGAATTTGTGCTTTAATTTAAAGCAATGAATTTGTGTGTGAAGCAAAGAATTTATTTTTGAAGCAATAAATTTGTGTTTTTAAAACAATGAAATTGTGTAATTAAAGCAGAACGTATGCATAGCGATATATTTGTGTGTAAGTCGGAGTATAACAGATACCTTAACCTCTAAAGTCTCTAACGCGTTGATAACTCGATTCACGAAGTCGGCCGCCGCGTTTTTTTGCCATTTCGTTTTAAGTGTAAACGCGTCGAATGAGTATATTTTTATTAAGATTTTGGGGGTGGGGGGATAAGAATAACTTGCAATAATTTTGATCTTGACAAATATTATTAAGTTTATGACCCTGAATAACATTCAAAATGATTTTGTCGTCAGTTAGACACATTGGATAATGTTAATGCTAGTGGTATCTGAGTTTTGTCAACTCATATTTCGAAAAATACTTAACTTATTTTCGTAAAAATGTTTTGTTTTCGAGATACTTCACAGTTTCTGTTAAGATGAAATATTCAGTATATAAAAGTCAATTGCATTTACTATTATAGGATGTCTACCAATCTGGATTCTTTTATATTGAAGATACATTTTATAATGATACTAGTGTACCAACTAACATTGATTATAGTAATATTATATTAGAATGGGCAGCAGTTCGTGATATAGGTCCATTTAAAGTTGCTACTATGGATGCTCTGATAAATTCTCTTTATACAAAGTTTGGTTTTCCATGGGTATATCAGCATCAAGGTTGTTGCGAACACTTAATTGTCTTGACTGATGCCAGGTAATTTTTATTAACATAATTTAGAGGAATCTATTAAATTTAAAGTTTTTATAGTTCTTAAGGGAGGAGCCTGATGTAACACACTGAAAAAAAGTGATTTCTGGGAATTTTTTTTAGAGAAACGATTTAGTGAAACTTTTTAAACTTTTAGTATACTTTTATGTATATTTCAAGATATAAAAAAATATTTTTTTATTATAATATCCATATATTTGAAAATAAACAAGCCATTGTCCAAGCCCTCGGTTTCATTGGCATACAGTCTAACTCCTATTGTATTCTGAAATTAAATTCTCAAATATTTTAATTTTATTATAATATTCCGCTATGGATAAACTTATCTCTAAAGTGAAAAATGCACAATTAAAAAAATAATGGAACTTTGGAAAAATATTGTGATGTTCACAAAAAATTTGCGAATTAAAAATGCAATAATATTGCAATACAATAATTACTTAATAATATCATCGAACAAATAGGTTTGTGTCTAGAGGAAAATTTAGTTATCTATATGTATGCACAGGGAGAAGTCGAATATTAGTTAAATATTTTTTTAGTTACACTGCAACCAATTCGAAAAACTTGTTTTTGAGACAAACACAGATTTGTGTAAGGAAAAGTAGCTGTTTTTAGATACTTACAGTTTTTTAAGTTATTCTGTTATTCCAGGCTCATAGAATAAACCTTCTGTTTCCTCATAAAAGTCTTTCAATTGTATTTGCTCTCTGCGAGCTGTTCCGAGACTGAAGCATTTTTCCGACCAGTCACGATTGCGACTTCTACGTTTTTCTCTGTCTTACCCCATGTCACAACTACGTCTCGTTATGTTTCGTTATATCTCATTCTCTGCCATAGCCCTATGTGTTTGCGTGACGCTCAGGTATAAGCATAGACTTATAAGATAGGCGGAGTATTCGTACGAGAGAAGCTGAAGACTTGACAGAAAGAAAGAGAAATAGTCGCGGAATAATCCTCTTCTTTTTTAGTAGCGAATTGATCGGTCGCCGCGGCAGGCCGGGGAGTAGCCGAAAGCAACGAAAGTAAACGTCCGAGAGTCAGTGGCCGAGAGTTATGGCCTTATGCTCAAACTGATTGGTCCTCCCCCCACTACTTACTGTAAAAAAGAGAAACAGCATGTCTGAAGTAGAGCTATCCTTCAATGTTGTCTTCAGCTTCTCTCGTATGAATGTTCCGTCTTATGAGTCTATGGGTATAAGATAGTCTATAGTATTGTTAAAACTTCGAATTTTGATCTAAAATTTTATGAACATATTTTTCAAATGTAGCACTAATAATTTATGCAAAAAATCGATTTTTTTACCTGTTACGTCAGGCTTCTCCCTTAAGGTCTCTTTCATCAATCTCAGTTAAGTTAACCGACAGTTACATGGGGCTCATTTAGGCCCAGTTTCTCAACTCATGGTTAACTTTTAACCGGGATTTAACTTAAAATAAGTTGTGAGAGTTGTGAAACTGAGCCTAAATGAACCCCATGTAACCATCGGTTAACTTAACTGAGGTTGGTGAAAGAGACCCTTAATGTTAAAATGAAATAAAAGAAATGCTATGAAGTGAAAGATACCATAGAATCGATACACTAGTTGCGTACTACAGGCATTATCTATTATTACATAAAGCAACTTCTGAATTCAAATTTGGCTGTCAAAGTATACTAATCTGTTAATTAGTTAACACTTTTGTAAAAAATAATCATTCTACTGAAAAGTGTTGTGTTCCTGATTGCAAGAATGAGTAAAATAATCCTAAGCTCCATTTATAATTATTTCCTGGTAAGAAATGGGAATTTGAAAAAAAAAGAAAGGTTTAAGGCTATGTGAATCGTTTCAAGCAAATAGTTATTTTTCGGTATTGTATTAAAATTACTTTGCTCAATGTGTGTGTGAGAATCAGTAGTATTCAGTATGGTCTATTTCATATTAATGGTTCATCAGTTTTTAATATAGAATTTTCCATATTTATAAAATTACAAAGAGCCGCAATGTGTTTGCTTTTTCTCTTCCCAGCTTTGCAATTACATAAAGAAGTTCTGATAAGTTTATCTTTATTTAGTTATATGAATACAAGGAAAGATTAAGATTTATATTGAGTATTATTGCTGTTATTTAAATAATTTAATGAAAAAAATATTTCGGTTCTAATTTATATCTATCTTTATTTTAATTCAATAAGGTGATTCGATAGGTGGTCATTTATATTAGTTAATTTACATTAATTTCTCGAATAATAGATTCTTCGATAAATCAAATTTTCAGAATTAATATTTTTGGAAACATTAATACATGACAATTTTATAAGTCGGCTGCTTTTAGAAATACTTTTCAGTGAACAAGATTAGTTAAAATTTCGGCAGGCCTTATTATTTTTGATAGATATCGAGCATGAAATAAATAATATATCACTGTGGCAATATGAAAACAACATCCAACTATGCGTTTACCATTAGGGCAATCACATAGTATCTACCAAAATTCTAACTGATCTGTTCACTGCAAAAGAAATTTATCCAGTAAATAATAATAAATAATTTATTAAGATTTTTTTTAAACAATAATGTGATTAAACTGTAATGTGATTAAACAATAATTAAGAATATTCAAATTTATAACGGTCGAAACTAGATCTTTAATGCTCAAATAATTCAGTGAATTATATATATACTGTATATGTACATGCATATATACCGTATTTGTAATTATTCAACTACGCGCCGAATTGGTTTTTCGGACTTATAAACTCAATTAAATTGTAAATAAATTTACATATATTGATTATTGCGAGGAATATTATTAAAACCTTGTGGTAATCCAATGGCGTAGTACGCTCGTACGGAATACAAGACATCCGGCTCCCGGCCGAGTTAATATTTTTCCCAATAAATTTATTTACAGTTTTTCAGCACATTAACATCTTTCTAATATGATACTAGATTGAACATAAAAATTATTAAAATCTGCTTGTCAATTTAATTTAATTTGTCATATTATTCCAGTAGTTTAGTTGCGTTTAAGTTCGGAAAATCAATTCGGCGCGCAGTTTGAATACAAATATAATATATATGTGCATGTACATGTACAGTATATATGTATAATTCACAATAAATTATTTAAGCATTAAAGATTTAGCTTCGACCATTATAGGTTTGAATATTCTTAAACAAATATCCAAAAAACCAGGGCGAATGAGAGTCAGCGTGGTAGTTATTACGCAAAATGTAAACTTAAATCTTTATTTAAAAAACCATAGTACGTTTTGGCTCACTTTGGAGTTATCATCAGCAATAACAAAATTTAAAATATATTTTATTAAATCAGAGTATCCTAATTTTTCAAAGTTAACTTTTTATTTAACTTGAGTTAACTTAATTTTAATGCTAGAACCGCGGATTTAAATTAATTCAATCGCGATTCAAAATAAATCTGGTTTTTTATGAGAGAACGTTGTCACCATAAAAGAAAAAAATACTTGTAATTAATTATGATTATTTATGAAAAATCACAAAAATCTGAAGCATGCAAATCCAAATTAACAAAATTCTGAATATAAAATGCAGTTTTTCAATTCAATTGAATTCAGTTAAATCCAATTTAATCTAATTGTAACAAAAAAGGTTTGTTATTTAAAATACGCATTCAGATAAATAAAATTTGAATTTATTTTAATCTATTTTCATTTACTGGGGATGCTCCTCGTAATAACCATTTTAATAATAACATTTTTAATAATAACATTTAATATCTTTTAATAATTGTATTAGCAGCGTAAAATTATTTAAGGGGGTTTCTACTTTTGTTGGCTAGGAAAAATAGGTAATTTTTAGGAATTTATAGAAAAGGAACTATTAAAGATAAAATTCTAAAATTTGGAAGACATTTAAATTGATCTTAATTAAACATAAAAAAATCAATTAAATAAAAAAAATCGTTACAACAATTGAAGCAATAGAACACAAGGCCGGGTGGGCGAAGTGGGCAGCGGAACGAGATGGCCAGCTGATGGAAGTTCTTGCAGGCTCAAAAGTAATTCAGAAACAAAAAATTTTTTTATAATCTATAGAGGATCGTGCTTCATATAGACTAAAATAAAAAAATTACAAAAATTTTTGAGTGAGTTATAGTCATTTAAACAAAAACATTTTTTTTTACGAAAAATTGTTGCAGTTATTTATTTATAAAAAAAAAGTTTTCAATATTTTCCCTTTATTCTAGTCTATTTTAGAGAGCCGGTATTTCCGAACATTTTAAGACCAAAGTTATATCGATCGCATGATTTGAGACTTGTACAGAACTTCCACCAACTTAAAAAATGTTGTTTCGAGAAAAACGCGTTTAAAGTTTAGGTAGTACTTACAGCTAGTCGGCGATCCCGACTTTTCAACAGGCTGTAACTCGATCAATTTTTCGAATTTTGACTTGAAATTTTTATCACATATTTTTGAAAGTACAATCTTTAAGAATATGTAAAAAAAATCGATTTTTTTGACCCAACAAGGTAGAGACCCCCCTTAAAAAGAACTAAAAAATATATAATTATGTTCAGATAACGCTTCCGTCATTTTCGTGATTCCTGTAATGTACGTAACTAATGTATGGTATTTACCGTGGTGGAAAAAGATAGGTGAAACAACTTAAGGAATGCGCAGTAGGACCAAATTTAGGACCCAAATTTGATTCAGTTTGATTGGCTGTTGTGTGACAATGAAAATTTAGGCCTCTTTGATTGGCTAGCTGATTGCTCTGAATTGTGCCGTTATGCGCGTTGTCTCACCTGTATTCTTCCACCATGGTATTTATATTAATAATATACAAAAAAATAAAAAATGCAAGGGAATCAACTAATCAGAATCTTTCCTTTTCTCCAATTCCATGGAAAAAAAGAATTTCTAGTGGTTAATTCCCTTATGCGCTATACAGGGTGTTTGGCGACTACCGCATTTTTTGTCATACGTGGGTAGAACAGCCTATACTGAATCAAAAAGTCCTGTACCATTTTGAGGTGTCAGCAATAGTTAACGAGATATTAACGTTTAAAAGATAGCCAAATACGCGCGTCCCCCCGAAGTACTATTGCCGAA
>NW_017300300.1:12342-32332 GCF_001594075.2 Trachymyrmex cornetzi
GACAAAAAATGCGGTAGTCGCCAAACACCCTGTATATTATACGTTATGCAAGAATCTGTGCTTCGGCCATTACTCTATTACGTTATAATTTTTCGAAATTTGCGGATATAAAAAGATATAAAAAAATAGATATTTTAATGTATTTTGGTATATTAAAACTGCAACATATATTGGAAATGTTTTATTGTAATCAAAATTAAATGTATCATAATCGATATAAAGTCTTTTTAACTTAATTTTAACACTGACGTCCGCACAAAAATTTGCTAATATGATCGTTGTGCCTCTTGTAACTAATTGTCGCCTTATACAACACGAACTACATGCAACTAGTATTTATTCAATGCGTGCGACATCAATGTGGTGTCACCGGACGGCATAGTGTTAACTATAATAAAACTTCAATATACATATATTATAACCATGATATTGGTGATTCTCAAAAAATTGGAATTATTTGATAGTGATTTTGTTCACATATTTTTCCATTGAATTTATGAAATGTAGATTTAAAATATTCCATAGAATACGTTAGTTTTGTCACAAAAGCAGCCAGACAAATAATATGATAATCTACCGATAATATAGAGGGTGTCCCAAAATAATCGCCAAATATTTCATGAGCAGGTAGAATGAACTAAACTGACTCGAAAAGTCCTCTACCGTTTTGCAATTTTCGTAATAGTTAACAAGATATTAATTACTAAAAATTGTTGAAAATTGGTCTTCAATAATTTTTTACACAAATACTATCAACTTTACAGAAAAACTGTAAGAGACAAAAATTTTTTATTTTCTCCTCATAGAGCTCTAAGAATTTTTTATCAACTTTTTAGTACTGCATTTTCTTATTTTTATTAACATGAGAAAATACGGTATTAAAAAATTCTGAAAAAATTCTAAAAAAGTTCTATGAGAATAAAATAAACAATTTTTGTCTCTTGCAGTTTTTCTGTAAAGTTGATAGTGTTTAAGTAAAAGAATATTGAAGACCAATTTTCGGTACTTTTTAGTAATTAATATCTCGTTAACTATTGCGAAAATTGCAAAATGGTAGAGGACTTTTCGACTTAGTTTAGTCTGCTCTACCTGCCCATGATAATATTTGGCGATTATTTTGGGACACCCTGTATACAGAGTGATCCAGACCAACCGCAGGAGACGGTATGTACATGAGTATTCCTCATGAAAAACTGAGTCGAAAATGTTAATAGCAAAATGTTGAGGTGTCAATAGTTTTTGAATGATGAGCTTTTGAAATCGTCCAACCATGGTATGTAAAGTTCGCGCCGTCAGACGCAGCGTAATCAAGGGGCCGGCCGCGCTCGCACTTTGACGGGTATAGAATCTTGCATAATGCATAGTATATAAGGAAATCAATCATTCGAAATCCTTCTTTTTCTTCTTCTGGAATAGGAAGAAAGGAAAGATTCTGATTAGTTGAATCGCTTATGCCCTGTGCGTTATGCGTTATGCAAAAATCTACTGCGGCCTTAAGCCCATGACACATACAAGAACGTAAAGTCGTAACACGCAAGCAGTAAGTGAATTGACTAATCACAGTAGAGACCATAAGGCCAGTAGCGAATCCAATGTTACGATTTCCTTACTGATTACGTCTTACGGACTTACGTTTTTCTATGTGCTCCCGGCTTTATGGCCGCAGCACAGACTCTTGCATAACGCATAAAGCATAGTCCATAAGCGAATCAACTAATCAGAAGCTTTCCTTTCCTCTCATTCTATGGAAAAGAAGAATTTCGATTGGTTGATTCCCTTATGCACTATGCATTATGTGTTATGCAAGAGTCTGTGCTGCGGCCATTATCGCTAAACGTCATGATGCTGAATGAGTATTGAAAAGGTTCCGTGAAATCTCTATTAACGTCTACTGCTGCTGTATTCTTAAATTAAGCCCAATTTAATTGACGAGGAGTAATTTCAATTGCAAATACGATGAAACATCATTAAAAAGTTTGTTTTTGAAATACACATTTTAAGTAATAAATATTAATAAATTAAATCAATATATATATCAATTAAATCCAAACAAATAATATTAAAAACATCAGTCAACATACATTTTTAAAACTTGTATAATTTCTTAACAAAAATGTCATTGCATGTTTGTATGATAATCTTGAAGGTGTTGAGAGGGCCCTGAAGCACCTTCACCACTTGTCATATCGTCGTGCCTGAGCGCGCGAAATATCAGCTCCGTGATTAGTACACTTTAATCGTTATTAATTAAAAAATTATTATAGTTTCGACATTTTCGTATTAAGATTTTCGTCTTAGAATGTTTCAAAGAATCCGTTCTTAAAAGGATATTCATGGGTTTTGGGATCTCTGTATATAAATAGATACAGTAGATGTATAAACTTTTATTAGTCTCCTGGGTACATTTTTCAGTTCTCTGTCATACTTTTTGATAGGGAACTAAAAATTTTGAAATTAAATGTGAATAATTTTAAACTAAATTAATATTTCATTCTGATATCAAAAAGTAAGTTGAATACAAGGTTATATATTCATGTTACATTAAACAAAACTTAGTAAAAACAATTGTCTTATACAATAAACTTGAAGTATAATACATACCAGGGAATTAATGCTGATAGTTGAATGGCTTAACACTTTTTTCGCAACGAATATACTACGCCGCATATTCACTGCGAAAAAAATGCTAAGCCATTTAACTATCAGCATCAGTTCTCTGGTATGTATTATACTTCAAGTTTATCGTTTTTACTAAGTTTTGTTTAATGTAGCATAGTCGCGAAACGTAGGCTGTATTTAGCTAACCTTATTTCGTATTTATCAAACATGTAAAAGTCGTTTCTTTGCTGATACTATAAATCATTTTTTTTAGGAACAATCTTAAGGCCTTGGCACATACAAAAACTTAATACGTAAAACTTAAGCAAGAAAATCAACATGTTGGATTCTACTTACCATAAGCTACTGCTTACGTTATGGTCTTACGTCATAAGTTATTTTATGTGCCATGGCCTTTATATTTAAAAACTGGTGACAAAGTTCGATGGCATTTTTTGTAAATAAAATTTAATCGAATAAAATAAAAAAAATGTGAATGATAAGTATGACTAACGTAGAATACATATAAAGCGAAAAAGTTAATAAATAACTCTAAAATGTTATGAACATGGATTGTAGTATAAATTTCATAATTGTGTGTGACACTCTAAAGGACTCAGATTTTCATGCGTAGAAGTTCATTTTTAGACGTAAATAAATTGTCGCTTCTTTATTGGTTGCCTATATAGATATAGTCATAATCTTTCTCTGTGAGGAAAATCGAATACAAGTTTAACGTATTTAAATGTAGTCAAAAAGTGTAGGACGCAAAAATTTCAATTTTTTTAGAATCGCCCATATGATGAAAAATATCAAAATAATTTTCTTTTATTCCAAAAGAAGGAGGGTCAATAAGGGCATCTTTGGTTCACTCAAGATTTTCAATAAATAATTTTTTTTATTATTGGGAATATAAAAAATAACCATTAAGTATGAAAATAATAATCCATAAAACCATAATTAATAATTAAGTCTAGATGTACCGCTATAATACTATTAGTTACGAAAAGAATACTTTTCATGACTAATAAACTTATTGCCATCATAAAGCTTTTACCACTGCGTCAAGGTTATTATAGAGAGTTTAATATTAAAAAAACTTTTATTTTTTTCATTTTGTTTTTAATAGATTTTTTATTTATAAAGTTTCGAATATGATATATAAGGCTTCTACATGAATCGTAATGCCATAAGCGAGAAATGATATTTTCGTTTTTGTTATATATCATTTGTAAATTAAAGACAATTTGGATAAAATAAAATATGATTTCTGTGTGTAAATAGTCATAAGACACTTAAAAAGGCACTTCAAAAAAAGGTTACGAAGTAAACTACTTTCACGTGCCTTTTACTATCTTTTACGATTGTCAGGAGGGATAAAAGCTCCAATCCATTTTTCCAACTGTTTTGAAGCAGTCTCATTATTTCGTTTTATCCAAATTGTTTTTATGTACAAATGACACGTAACAAAAGTTAACATGTCATTTCTCACTTATATCACGATCCAATATGATCGCAACAACTATTAGCAGCCTTAAACACTACGATCGTAATTTTTAAGCATCTTCTGATGATAATTGTTCAAAATTCAACGGTTAGAATTTAGGTATCATAATAGCAGGGTTGGAAATGTTGCTTCATAAAACTAACGCATTACCATAATAGGGGTATCAAACTATGGATTGATGAATACGATTGACGGTTGCTCGGCTCTATTTTAATTCAATCACGATGGACTCCTTACATTGTAATTGGCTAAAATATAATCGGACAAGTGTTAATCGCCAACCCATAATATACAAGCATTACTGTTACTTTTTGTAAAAAGTAATTCGTTATCGTTATTCATGTTAAAAGTAAAGCGTTATCGTTACCGTTACTTAGAAAATGGTTACTTTTTTCATTATTTTTTGTAATGTTAAAGTATATTAGATTTAAGGAGGTTGTAAGGAGAATACAATATGTTAAGAATTACTTGAAATTTGGAACATAGCTTTATCTACAAAGCATGCTTTTATGTAAATTTTTTCAGCTTTTTTGACCAGCGCATTTTTCTGTAAATTAATAACAAAATTCTGGATTTTATAATGGACTATCTCTGTTTCTCTTATAGGAGACTCGATACTATGTATCTGTTTTCAATAAATATTAATATTTGAAATGTTAAGAATCGAATAAATTTATGTTTAATATATAAAGTATAGCATATTAAAAATATATTTGAACATTAAAACAACTTTTATCACTCAGTTTATTAACAATAGCAAAAAATATAACCAAAGATGTAATACTTCTGCCATTGAAACTGTTTGATGGAGAAAATGTGGTAACGTTGTTTCATCATCGCGAATCAAGAATATTCTATCAGTTGAGTAGTGCCGTGAAAGTCTCACTACAAATGCTTCTAAGCATTTGATTTACTAATTATAGAAAAAAAATTGTACTAAATGATTTGTCAAAGAACGCTTCGGAACATGTATAGCGTCACATTAACCTTATCTACCCGTCAGACATTGTAGTCAGACATTGCAGTTTGCAGTGTTACCAATTCCGATTTTTCAGTTTTACACCGTTGCTAAATCATTTCTTGAGCTAAAAATATTTATTGTTCTAAAAAATATATGTTTATCTTTGAAACTTTTACACAAATAAACACTAATATTTTTTGCATTTTAATTGCATTATAATCCATATTTCTTTAAATTTTAGCTATTTATTTCTTCAAATTTTAATGTTCAAATGTTGACTACACTCCATATTTCTTTTTTATTAAAGCATTCCCCTCTCACTGCCCGCCTCAGCCTTACAATCTCCTTAAAAATGACATTAGTTAATAATTAATATTAATTGTGAAATCAATGATAAAAAGCTTAATATTTTAAATTGGTCTCTACAACAAGCTCTTCTTTATATTAAATTCGTCTAATAATTCTTTGATAATTCTTTATATTAATATTTTTATTTTTTTTTATACGCTTATTATTAGGAAATTATAATTTACAAACGCAGATTAAAAATTTTTATTATTAACATTGTTTTTGATGTCGTTATTAAGAATGTATTCTAATATTCTTTGTCGATACTAAAAAATTTATAATCCACGTTACATATAGATATATTACAGATTTTCAATATCGGTAAGTATCGTAGTCTAAGATACGAAGTACAAAACATTTATCGATATTTATAAATATTTCCATTATAAAATATTTATAGCTAATTGTGAAAATAATGCGATCTATCGAATAGTTATGAAGATAATAAGGAATTAAAGTAATAATAAAAGTAACGGTTTAATTCGTTATCGTTATAGATAGAAAAAAGTAATGATCGTTATCGAAAAAGTAACGAAAATTGTAACGGTGTTACAAATAACATTACTTCCTAATCTTGCATAGTAGTATACTTAGATTAATAATTATGACAAATTATAAACAATTTTTATTTGCTATCTCTCTGAATAATAATTATGGTTTTAATAAAAAAATTGTGTAACAAAAGGAACATGAAAGCCAGTACTGGTTCTTATTGCGAAACTAATCTACATATATTGTTCTTTAATTATCAGAAAAACAATTAATATTCCGATTTTTATTGTATAATACGATTCAATATTTAAATATCGTTGAATACATATATAAAAATACGATCACAAACAAGCTTCTGCAAAATCGCGTTAATTTTCTATCATCGTATGATTGAACTAAATCAGTTGTTATTAGTATTCAATACTTGTGGCCTATGCGTTCAAAAACTACTTTCACGTATTGAGTCTTAATAATAATAATTTGGACTCTCATTACAAAAAATTAGAGAGAAAACGACTAGTATGAGAGTACGTGAAGGACGCAGATGGTATAGCGTGATAAATAAAACAAATTTTACAATATATGATGTATATTCACTTAACGTTTTGGTTCTTTATTTGAACCATCTTCAGAATGTTTCAAAGTGATGATAAGCGTCAAATCATATAGGTAGATCAATTGAAAGAAGAATGGATTTTATTATCGATCTCAAGAGTGAAAACTCCCTGGCTAGGAGATGCCAAGATAATTATGTAATTTAGGGTAGTCCCCTCCCAATGACCTTGACCTCGACATATGTTGTCAAGGTCATGACCCTAAGTGACCTTGAGAAAGTTTTAACTGTCGGACGTCACTCGTTAAAGAGTTATAAACAAAAGAAGTTTAAGAAATTTAGTAATTCAAGATTGAATTATTTAAAGCAACGAAGATCCAGCTCCAACCGTAATAGGCCGTTACATTCTATTATTAATTGAGTTTCTCAAATATACGGTCATAAATATATTGTTTAGATTACGTCGCCTGAAAGAGACGTTGTTTCCTTAGTATACCGATTATTGCGAAGAATATTACTAAGGCCTCGGTAGTCTAATGGCTCAGGACGCTCGTACGGTTTACAAGAGATCCGGGTTCAAGTCCCGGCCGAGGTAATATTTTTCGCAATAAATTTATTAATAGTTTTTATAGATTAACATCTTTATAATATATGATGCTTGATGGTAGCATCAAATTATTAAATTGTTTGCCAATTTAATTCGCGATTACTAGAGTAGTTTTAATTGCGTTTATTTAGTCCGAAAAAAATTCGGCGCGCAGTTTGAAAAAGACTACAATATGGTATATATGCAAGTACATATATAGTATATATTAGTAATTCAAGATTGAATTATTTAAAGCAACGAAGATCCAGCTCCAACCGTAATAGGCCGTTACATTCTATTATTAATTGAGTTTCTCAAATATACGGTCATAAATATATTGTTTTAAGAAATAACATTACATTTCTGCTATACAAAATGCAAATTTTGATTCTTACCTCCTTCTTGGGAGCGCACGACTTTCACCTAAAGCGACCACGTTAAGATTGACCACGTTGCAAGTGATCATGACTTGCAAATGACCACAATGCGATTGACCACATGGCGATTGACCACATGATACAAATGGGTATATAATAACCTAACTCTAATTAAGCCATGGTTACAGTTAGGTTATTACATACCCTTGGATACATAATAATCTAACCCTAACCAAACTATGTACTATGGTTGGGTTAGGGGTTAAGTTACAGTTATTATATACCCATAGGTATATAACAACCTAACCCTAACCCAACCATTTACCATCCCCCCTCTCCCTGCTTGGCGGTGCACGACTTTCATATTTTCTTAAATAATTTTTGTTCTTAGAACAGAAATTTGTTTCCTGTTTTACTCTGCACATACATCCTATAATCTAATAATGTAATATTAATCTAATAGTAATATAATCTAATAATCTAATAATGTAATATGAAGGCTCTACCAGGTATGTAAATATGAAACCGGAATTTACCAATAGATGGCCATAGCTGTCAATGTAGTTGCTGTCAGACCGCGTCATTGACGCCATTTCCTTGTTCTGACATCTGACAAAGATTTTCAACTCACAACAATATAAGTTTCATACAACAGTATAGTTTGTAATAGCGTTGAACATGTCGAATTTTGTGCCTGGAAACTACGATTTGCAGACAGCATTGATTTTCTGTTACCATTTAAAGAAAACTGCTGCAGAATCGCATCGAATGCTTGTCGAAGCTTACGGTGAGCATGTTCTTGGTAAATCACAGTGCTTTGAGTGATTTAAAAAATTCAAAAGCGGCGATTTTGACGTGAGAAACGAAGAACGTGGAAAACCACCGAAAAAGTTTGAAGACAGCGAACTGCGAGCATTGTTGGATGAGGATGACGCTGAAACTCAACAACAACTTGCGGATCAATTAAGTGTGACACGAGAAGCCGTCTCCATACGTTTGAAATCCAGAAGATGGGAAAATGGGTTCCACATGAACTGAATGAAAGATAGTAGGAAAACCGAAAAACCACTTGCGAAATGCTGCTCGCCAGGTACAAAAGAAAGTCATTTCTCCATCGAATTGTGAAGCGATGAAAAGTGGATATATTTTGAGAATCCTAAGCGTAAAAGATCATGGGTAACTCCAGGCGAACCATCGATATCGACTGCAAAGCCAAATCGCTATGGGCGGAAGACAATGCTCTGTGTTTGGTGGGATCAGAAAGGTGTGATCTATTATGAGTTGCTAAAACCTGGCGAAACTCCGTTAATACTGAACGTTACCGACAACAAATGATCAATTTAAACCAAGCGTGAAAAACAACCGGAATATCAAAAGAAGCAACACAAAATGATTTTGCTTCATGATAATGCACCATCACGCACAGCAAAACTGGTCAAGGAAACGAGGCGTTTGGTTGGGAAATACTTTCGCATGCGGCTTACTCACCAGACTTAGCTCCGTCTGATTACTACTTATTTGCATCGATGGGACACGCACTTGCTCAGCAGCGCTTCACTTCTTACGAAGATGTACGAAAATGGTTAGACGACTGGTTTGGCTCAAAAGAGCAACAATTTTTTTGGCGTGGCATCCACAAATTGTCAGACAGGTGGAAAAAATGTATAGCTAGCGATGGGCAACACTTCGAATAAAATATTTTTTATCATTTTCATGCAATAAACGTGTATTTTCTACTAAAAAATTCCGGTTTTATATTTATATACCTGGTATATCCAGGATTGTGACTGATTGTCCCATTCAAAATCATGGTTTTGTTGATTTAGATTAATTACATACAGAGAGAGAAAGGGAGGGAGGGAGCGAGGGGAAAATTGACATGATTTTGTAGAAGGTTTTTTCGAATGTATTTTTGTATATGTATTGAACGATAAGGCCCGCAAAAAAAAGTGCCCTGTATCAGTGGTGCACATTTGGCTCCCCGGCAACACGAGAATCATCCCCACCACTCTCGCTGTCTCGCTCGCTCTCGCGCAGTAGTGGGGTCGAGAGTAGTGGGGATGATTCTCGTGTTGCCGAGGAGCCAAATGTGCACCACTGTCCTGTATTGCAGTGGAGACTCAGCTGTTCTTATATATTTTGAGTCACTAAATACGAATCTGACGTCAAAATAGGACTATCCAGGATAAATTTTCAATCTAGAGCGAAAAAATGGGTAAAAATGGCTCATTTTTTAGCTCTAGGTTGAAAATTTGCCCTGAAAGGTTCTATTTTGATGTCAGATTCGTATTTAGCGACTCAAAATATATAAGAATAGCTGGGTCTCCACCGTAGCACAAGGTACTTTTTTTTGTGGGCTTGTGTAATTTTTCATACTGAAATTGATCTAATAAAAATCGAAATATTTGTTTTTCTGAAAATGAAAGAATGATATTTCGCAACAAGAACCAGTGTTACCTTTCATTTTCCTATTGTTACACAATTTTGATTTATTCATAAAGCCTTTATTATTAGTTTTATTATAGCTTTATAGATCAAGTTTTTTCTCATTTAATGGTTATTTTTGACCTGATGATCATATAAGATAAAAAAATTGTTTTTTGAAAATCATTAGCGGGCCAAAAATGATTTTATTAATCTTTCTCCCTTTTCCAAATTGTAATGTGATAGAGAAATTTGGGAAATCATATTTAACGCTCAAAAAGAATGGGAAATAATTATTCTCGTTCTTGTACTTGAAAAAATAATTTTTTTATTATATATATAGTAAGTAATTATATATAGTAAGTCATTTTTACTTCATAATTATTAAATAAACGTTATTAACAAATCAATTATTTTTGTTAGGTTGGTAACTGTTGATGATGTATTAACATCATCTGCCTATCCAAGAATAGAAAAAATAAGACCTGTTTCTGGAAAAAACTGCATCTATTGCGGAATATTTAATGTGCATTGGATTGTAACAGAACATGATAGAATACCACATGATACAAGTTACTTTTGCAATAGATGTTTCATATCTTATAACTATGTCGACGGCAAAAAAGTTGGAAATTTCAAAGCATATAGTTATCCTTGTATACCACAATTAATGTCGATAATAAGAAGACCTAAGAAATCTTAAACTTTTATATATGTATCCGTCGTATGTGTGTGTATAAATATATTTGAAATACATATTAGTATATATGTTTAATGTAAAATATTAATGTAACAAAGTTATTTTATCGATGCTTTTAATGTATACAATCTTTGCAAGTTGTCTTTTGCACTGTGTAAATCTGGCTTTAATTGTAGTGCTTTCTTATACATCTCCTCTGCGGCATTTAATTTATTCCAACGATGATATAAGACACCTAAATAAAAAATATTTCTGATTTTATATATTATCTTAAATTATTCATATCTTATGTATCAATTAAAAATTAGTGTTGTCATACTAGTTTGAAGAATAGTCTGAAGAAATCGTCGATGTAATGATGTACAGTTCAGACAAATTGTTATAGCTGTACTTATTTAAAAAATTCAGAAAAAGTTTTTTATCAATATGTCTTTCCTTTGGCTTTCTTACATCAAAACTTAATTTTTGAAAAACTTTGAATCTATTAAGGGTCAACGGGAGTGACAAGCTAACTTATTTACACCTCATTTGCGGTGCAACTACATATCTGCACTCTATAAAACTCTACCATGTATTATCTTGTAGAAGAAATATTTTACCGTGAAGCTTGTTTTGACTTGCATTTTATGAAGCTACAAGAGCTTACTAAACAAGATTTTGCAATTTCGGTCTTAAAAACGTTATAATAAATAAAATGCTTCTAATTCGCGATGCAGATACATGTTTTTATGCTGATATTTATCTCTTATAGAAGTAATATTGCGTTATGAGATCTTTTTAGCTTGTTATTTTATGAAAATGCGAAGGCGCATATACATTACAAAAACAATTTATAAAATTTGAATAAATATTTGTTTAGATAGTAGAGGAAAGGCCCCTATTATGAAATACCGAGTTCATTTTGAATAAATGCTAGAAATCTATGGGCAGAATTAAAAAAATAATAGATCACACATTTTGAAGGGAATTTAATAAGCTTTAAGATAACTTATATAAATTTAATTCAAATTCCATTTTTTTTTAAATTAAAGAAATATAAAAAGTGAGCAAATCACAAAGTCAAAAAATTGTGCTCCTAATATGAGATGCCCTAAGAAATCGATAATAAAACGCAAAGTATATCAGTATTGCAATTAAAAAACTTAATTTCATGTTTCTTAAATACAAACAAACACAGCCAGCGTGCGCGAAAAATGAGTATGCGATACATTATATCCAGAACTCATCTTCAGGTAGTAGAAATCATTTATTACAGAAATAGGCACTCGACGTTCATTCCGGTTGTCCTTTTTATTATTGTACGATAACATTTATACTTTAGCAACGATTTTCACTATAACATAAGAGCATGAATTATTTCATATTAGAAATACCCTGGGTATCTCATATTACGATTTCTACGCCTTACGATTTTACGATCATCAAATCTAACTTCTGTAATTAAGCAATTCAACATATCCCATATTTTTCTATTAGTACAACCTTACTCTATCACTACATGAAGAATTTATTGCCAAATATTTATTTATTAAATAATAAACAAGGTTTAAAAGCTCATCTCAATGAAACTTGAAGATATCCAAATTCTAAAATCTTTTTTTACAATGACTACAGACATAATCTAATAATGAATTTTCTACTAAATAGTTTTCAATCCAAGAACAATAAATTCAGCCTTATAACTCGAAAACTACATGAAAAAATATTTTATTATAGTGTTTTAGAAAGCTCTCGAGATGTGTTACAAGAATATGCAATGAAAAATAGTGGGTTCCATTAAAAAAATTCATGTTGACCTTTACCTGATCTTGGTAGTGTTCCCTATTCGAAATCCGTTATTTCTACCTTTTTTCCCCCAAGAAAACCTACGATTTTCACATAAAACTTTTTCTTGTATCTCTTTTGGTTTCTGAGATATTCACCTGGGGCGATTAAAATGCCCCACCCTGTGTATATATATATATAAAGCTATGTTTTGATCTTAAAAAGTGAAAGAAAAGACATATATGTATATATACTATATACTATGTATATATACTATATAGTATATATAATATATACTAATCAATATATATAAATGATTGTTATAAAATCTGTTTTTTTTTTAGTCACAATTATAGATCATTTTATTAACTACTTTCCAAATTGATTGATTGATGAGATGTCTCTAATTATAAAAATCAACACAATAAGAGATTAACAGTAACTTAAATCACTTATCGAATACATGTAATGTTATCTGATGATGTAAGTTATAATTGTATATACCAAATCCCTGTGTTCTGTTTTAAACTTATTACATTTTTCGACATCAATAGAAAAAGATAGTCCGTTTAAAATGAAATACTTTCTCTCTCTTATGCATTTCCCGATATACCTAAGTTTGCATAAATCATAGGGCCTGTAGGATCTCTCGATATCGCTTGCTTAAATTGGATTTCTGCCTCCTCATATTTTCCTTTTTTTCCCAGTATGTTAGCAATATTGAAATAGATAGAAGCATGATTTGGAATAAATTTCAAAGCTTTGTTTGCCATTTTTAATGCTTCTTCTGTCCTATCTAAAATTATAGAGAATATCTTAAAATATGTTTTTCTTAACATTATAGTAATTAATGTATAGAAAGCGGCGCGCGCGCGCGCTACAGTGTTAATTTAAATAAACACAAACCTAAATCATCTAATAGTAATATCATATTTGTCCATGCTCGTTTATGCGTAGGTTTTTGTTTAGTTGCGTTTATCCAAGCTCTTAATGATTTATTGTATTGTTTTCGTTCCAGATACTATCATAAATTTTGATAATTTGTAACATTTTTTAAAACCAGATTAAAATCATAATTTCATTATATAGTACTTACTAATACGCCTAAATTGTAATAACAATCTGGGTAATTTGATCGATATTGTAGAGCCATAAAATAGCTCGTTTCTGATTCCTCATATTTTTTCAATGCTGACTGAACTATACCTAGATTCATCCATGCCGTAGAAAAATCTTTCCTAAAATTTATGAATTTTATGGAAAACACTGCATCTATATATTTATATTCATAATATACACATATATATTTCTTAATTTGTCGTAAACATTATATATACAGTGTTCGCCAAAGCAACCTAAATAAAATATGAATGATTCGAGATATAGGATTGAAATTTATAAAGACACAATGGGATTATGAAATTCATTATTTAAGGCTCTTGAGTACTCAATTAAGAACTCAGCGTTGATGGTGGCGACACCAAAGAGGTTGTATATGTAGAGTAGGCAAGGCATAGGGGCCCCTGTAAGTGGAAATGTTAGACAGTAGAAAAGGACAGAATACGATATGGCCTAGAGTATCTATAAGGCTGTGGTCCGATTCATGCTGACAACGCTCATGAGCATCGTTTGTCTTCGTTTAACATTTAACAAACAACAAGGATGAAATGATTTTTAAGCGTTGTGAGCGTGAATCGGACCGCGGTCTAAGAGTACGGCCAATAGGGTAATGATCGGTGATTGGTCCGCCAAATTGAGGTAAAAGCGGAAGTTTCATACACCCCGTGTGTACACCCAAGGACTTCGATTCTTTCCCTAGGAAATTTTCATAAACTGAGAAATGACCATTTTTCTACATTAATGCTCATAGTCCGTGCGCGGTTATCGACACGACTAAACCTTACGTCCGCTTAAAACTAAATTAGATGTAAAGACGAAATAACTTGAATTTTTGGAAGTTTTAAAAAAGTAACCGAGGGAAAGAATTTTTGCTTGGGTGTACACAGTGTACACCATTTACACAGCCATTAATTTATACTGTTTCGATTGAGTTTTCTGTGTCAGAGGTGAGTTGTTTGTTTGCTGGTCATTTTATTCGGCGAATCATTCAAATTGAGAAGGAAAGGTAAGTGGCGAATGGATTGCAGTGGAATTATATATTTTTTAAATGAAATGAATTTCTTGTGTAGTCATTATAACTTAATCTATTTGTTTGTTGACACATTAGAGCTGCACAATGCCTGGCTATATAACAGATTAGTGCACAAACTCTGTGAAAAAGGGTTTTAAAATGTGTCGTTTTCCTCGAAATCCAAAAAAATTTGAGCTGAAACATCAGACAGACTGGACTCCATCTAATAATTCAGTGTTATGTCAGTAAGAATTTGCTTTTCCCTTGTAGAAAAGTACTACTGAGTACTAGGAGTATTTTGAGAGGCACTACTGTACTACAACACTATAACACTACTGTACTTGCTTGTACGCTCTATAGCGTACATAAACTCTGCAAGCGGCATAATACGCAGTATCGTTGCAAGATGGACTCGTTTTCCGTAAGGAGAAAATGACGCGGATCCCTATAAATAAGCATATGTAAATGAAATCCATCACTTACTCTTAGCTTGATCAGAGTGTTCTCGTAGAGTCTCTGAAAATGTTTTTTTAAAAATAAAGTTATTAACAGTTAGTTTCTGTGATGCATATTCATTTCCTGCATTTTGTACCAGGTATGTAAATATGAATTTACCAATAGATGGCCATAGCTGTCAATGTAGTTGCCGTCAGACCGCGTCGTTGACGCCATTTCCTTGTTCTGACATCTGACAAAGATTTTCAACTCACAACAATACAAGTTTCATACAACAGTATAGTTTGTAATAGCGTTGAACATGTCGAATTTTGTGCCTGGAAACTACGATTTGCGGACAACATTGATTTTCTGTTACCATTTGAAGAAAACTGCTGCAGAATCGCATCGAATGCTTGTCGAAGCTTACGGTGAGCATGCTCTTGATAAATCAGTGCTTTGAGTAGTTTAAAAAATTCAAAAGTGGCGATTTTGACGTGAGAAATGAAGAACATGGAAAACCACCGAAAAAGTTTGAAGACAGCGAACTGCGAGCATTGTTGGATGAGGATGACGCTCAAACTGAACAACTCGCGGATCAATTGAATGTGACACGAGAAGCCGTCTCCATACGTTTGAAATCCATGAGAAAGATCCAGAAGATGAGAAAATGGGTTCCACATAAACTGACTGAAAGACAGCAGGAAAACCGAAAAACCACTTGCGAAATGCTGCTCGCCAGGTACAAAAGAAAGTCATTTCTCCATCGAATTGTGACTGGCGATGAAAAGTGGATATATTTTTAGAATCTTATACGTAAAAGATCATGGGTAACACCAGGCGAACCATCGACATCGACTGCAAGGCCAAATCGCTATGAACGGAAGACAATGCTCTGTGTTTGGTGGGATCAGAAATTATGAATTGCTAAAACCTGGCGAAACCGTTAATACTGAACGACAACAAATGATCAATTTGAATCAAGCTGTGCGTGAAAAACGACCGGAATATCAAAAAAGGCAACACAAAGTGATTTTGCTTCATGATAATGCACCATCACACACAGCAAAATTGATCAAGGAAACGATTGAGGCGTTTGGTTGGGAAATACTTTCGCATGCGGCTTACTCACCAGACTTGGTTCCGCCCGATTACTACTTATTTGCATCGATGGGACACGCACTCGCTCAGCAGCGCTTTACTTCTTACGAAGATGTACGAAAATGGCTAGATGACTGGTTTGGCTCAAAAGAGAAACAATTTTTTTGGTGTGGCATCCACAAATTCAGACAGGTGGGAAAAATGTATAGCTAGCGATGGGCTAGCTATACATTTTTCCTAACATTCCGGTTTCATATTTACATACCTGGTATCCTGCCGAAACGCGGATATATAGAAGTTCTTAGCACTACTCAGCATTACTGAACACTTCTGCATTACTACAGTAATGTAGTAGTACAATAGTGCTGTAGTGCCTCTCAAAATACTCCTAGTACTCAGTAGCAGTGGTGCACATTTGGCTCCCCGGCAACACGAGAATCATCCCCACCACTCTCGCTGTCTCGCTCGCTCTCGCGCAGCAGCTGCGCGAGAGGGAGCGAGATAGCGAGAGTGGTGGGGATGATTCTCTTGTTGCCGGGGAGCCAAATGTGCACCACTGCTCAGTAGTACTTTTCTACAAAGGTTGTGATTTTTTAATATAAATAAATTATTAAACGATGTATGTTGTATATTATTCCAGGTACATTTTAATGCAGAAATGTGAACTGGATCAAAGACTGGAAACGGCAAGCGTATACTGAAAAAAAGATGCTATCCAACTGTGTTTGGTGAACTCGTCAGAACATATAAGAAGATATATATAGGATATATTGATTTATTACTTTGTATTATTATGCAATTCTATCGTCACTGATAATATTTTGGATGTAAATTGATAAATTGTATATATACTACATATAATAAACAACAAAAAACTCCAACAGGGCGAATGAGAGTCAGCGTGGTAATTAATACGCAATCTTAATTCTTAAATCCGAAAATAGAATCTTTATTCCAAAAATAGTACGTTTCAGTTCACTTTGGAACCATCTTCAGCCAAACAAATTTAAAATATCAATCCCTTCATGTTAAGGAAAAATCACCATCAGATTAGTAGATTTGATGTTCTAATCTATTCAAAGCATTAAAATTATCTTATAAATATTTCTATTGAACAAGTTTCAAATTAACAATAAAACTGGTGACTCACCCCAAGACATAGAAAGAATTCGTCTCAACATTGGATCAATTAATTACCATTAATATTTACTAAAAAGTATCAAGTTAAAAAACGCATGTTGATCGCAGCTCGAACGGAACATGAGTAATACACTTAATATAATCGGAAAAGACATGTTAGGTCAAAACACGAAAATAAAAAGAATGACGAAAATAAAAAAAGAAAAATAATGTCAATACATAAACAAAAATTTTTGTATAACCGAAAATATAAAACTATTTGATGTCTTTTATTAATTGTGTGATGTACACCTTCTGTATCTGAGCGTAAATTCAGACTATTTTGTTGCATTAATATATGAAGGCGTTCCGATATTAACCGTTTATTCAGAGAACACTCTTCATCTAAAATCGCGACATTCTCCCAATCGAAGTCATGATCAAATTCAATACGATGTTCTGTAATCACTGATTGGTTATTACTATTCCGGTTAATATGATTGCAGTGCTCAGCCAATCTAGTTTTTAGTTTTCTTTTCGTCTGTCCGACGTAAGAGGCATCGCAAGATTTACATGAAATTTTGTAAACCACATTTTTTCTTTTTTCTCTTGGGAGAATATCTTTATGTCCCTTGATTAAACTATTTAATTTATTTAAGCTACTAAAAGCTAATTTAGTATTAAAGGTTTTACTGATTCTTTTAAACTCGTCTGAAATTTTTGGAACATAAGGTAATACAAACCATGAAGTACAATCCCTCTTGATTTCGTCACTTGATTCTTTCTGTTGTATCGTACCTTTATGAAAGAGAATTTTTGAATGTGCATTAATAGTATTGAAAATTAAGTCAATAGGATAATCATTTCGTAATAATGTACTAACAATATGTTCCAAATTTTTCTGGTGATACTTCGGATCCGATAATAAAAACGCTCTATCTGTCATACCTATTATTATGCCTCTTTTTTGTGAGAGTGGGTGTGCCGATAAAAAATTAAGGTATCTTCCCGAATACGTAGGCTTATGGTACCAGTCAAATTCAATTAAATTGTTATTATTAATAATCGTAATATCCAAAAAATTTATTTTGTCATCACCAAACTCTAAGGTAAATTTTAGGCCGCGGTCCGATACACGCTCACAACGCTTAAAAATCATTTCATCCTTGTTGTTTGTCAAATGTTAAACGAAGACAAACAATGCTCATGAGCGTTGTCAGCATGATTCGGACCACGGCCTTAATCTGTCATGTAACGAATTGAAAGTCTCAAGTGTAAAGTCAACTAAATTTTTTGGAACTGTCATAATATCATCCACGTACCGAAAATAAAACAAAGGTTGAAAACCCAAGGTCTCCAATGTCCTTGCCTCTAAATCCCTCATTACTAAATCGGCTAATATTGGAGAGAGAGGCGACCCCATAGGGGTCCCAAAATTTTGTTTATGAAATTGACCATCAAAACTAAAATAAGTTGGATTGAGTACCAACCGGACACTCAACATAAACTCACTTTTCGAGATATTGACCTTATCTCTTACAAAATTCCACCTCTTATCAATACTCTCAATAGCCAATTCAATAGTGATATTGGTAAATAAGGACACTACATCTAATGAAATTAAAATATGTTCCATTCCAAAACGCGTCCCTTTCAGTCTTTTCACTAATTGAAAACTATTGTCAATATTGTAAACCGATTTAGGTACATTCTTAGAGATGACGTCATGTATGAAAGTTGCCAAGGCATATAACGGACTATCTATAGATGCGGGGTGATCCCGATTGATCACGGCTCGATTGGACACCACCAATCACAGCGACCGGTGCTTAGGAGCTTTGTAGTCTCAAGCGCTGTGAGTGGCTCGTGTCCAACTGGGGGTCACCCCTTCACTACAAGATAATTTTTTATACATTAAATCATTAATAAAATTTTTCTTTTTCCATCTCATTAACAAATCTCGGACATCGTTAGTTAATTTATTAATCGGATCTTTCTTTAATTTTACGTAGGTTTCTTTGTCCTCAAGCATCTACAAGACTTTAGACTTGTAATCATTCTTATTTAATGCAACTGTGATATTTCCTTTATCAGCCTTTGTTAAGATAATATCAGGATTTCGCTTTAAAAAATTTTTAGTGGTTTTCATCAATTGCATAATCCTGGTATTAACCTTGTTAATTTGAAACTTGTTCAATAGAAATATTTATAAGATAATTTTAATGCTTTGAATAGATTAGAACATCAAATCTGCTAATTTGATGGTAATTTTTCCTTGACATGAAGGGATTGATATTTTAAATTTGTTTTTGGCTGAAGATTATTCCAAAGTGAACTGAAACGTACTATTTTTTGAATAGAGATTCTATTTTTGGATTGAAGAATTAAGATTGCGTATTAATTACTACGCTGACTCTCATTCGCCCTGGTGTTGGAGTTTTTTGTTGTTAAATTTGGGAGAATCAGTAAGATTACATTATTATTTGTTGGACATATAATAAAGTACTATAATAAATATACTTAATAAAAAATTAAATATACACTTAAAAAAGTAGTTAATACTCCTAAAATTCTATTTTTAGGCTAAATACTTTTTTAACGTTTATTTTATTTCGATGAACATTTTTATACTTTTAGGTTAATGAGGAGTTAAATCCGTTATCAGAATTATGCAAGAAATATTTATGCATACCAGCATCTTCTACTGAGTCCGAAAGAACTTTTAGTACAACTGGGCAAATAATATCTGACAGAAGATCAAGGCTCAAACCAAAAAACGTCGATATACTTGTTTTTTTACATAAAAATCAGTGACTTTTTTCTAATGAAAAAATTAATTAAATCGTTAACTTAGACATTTCGACAAATATAAATGTAATATATATATATATATA
>NW_017300300.1:32413-32702 GCF_001594075.2 Trachymyrmex cornetzi
GTGACCATACGTTAAAAATAACGCTCAGTGTTGCGTACGAGGCCCTCGAGTACCCCCGTGACCCCAGCAACCGGCGACGAATAAGTCGCGACAATAACACGAGTGACGAAAGCCCTTTTTTCGCATCTAAGGACTTAAAAGACATATCTAGGTCGCGAGTATCTTTTATCCTAATTAAATCATTAAAAAAAAAGTATGGTCACACCCATAAGAAGGAAATAAAAAACACCATACGGCATCAAAAAATTGAGGTTTAGGCGGAAATTTTGACGCTTCGAAAAAAATTTTA
>NW_017300300.1:32966-33747 GCF_001594075.2 Trachymyrmex cornetzi
GAGGAACTATCGGAAATTATCGATGGTCAAGACTATCGATAGTTCTCCACCTTTATCGTCAATAACAAAGACTAAATACAAAAAAATTATATGAGACACTATCGTCATCCTGTTATTAATATGTAAAATTGTAATAGCGACAATAAAATTTTTTGGAATAAATTAGCAAACTAAAATCCAAATATCAAAATTATCGGCCATAATGAACAGTTATTAAGTAATTTGTACATAACTTATCACAAATAATAAAATGTTAGTGATGGGATTTATTAATAATATACATCAGTGGTCACAAGGATTTGCAAATTTCGGGCCGATTCCGGCGCGCGACCCCCACCACCGCACGGCCGAGCCGCCGGGCGGTCGCGTGACGCTCTGACTCAGGGGCGCTCCTATACCAGAAATATACTGGGAGCGCGCCTTCAGCCAAATTATTATTGAAATGTTTTTTATTAAATAATTTATATAATTATATTATTTATTTAGTAATTTATATAATTGTATTATTTATTTAATGATTTATATTATATTAAATAACTTATATTTGTATTAAATAATCGATTAATATAAAATTTTCTATTGTAAATGTATTCATTGTTCGTAATTACATTTTAATGTATTAGAAAACTACGTATTAGAAACTATTTAAGATATAAGTATAAGGAACAACGAATAATGAATAAATTGTAACGTCCGGCGCGCTATACTATAGCACTCCGGCCGTCTACCAAGCGAACGCGAGCACACAATATAGCAAACGATATAATACGTGCCGCAAGTA
>NW_017300300.1:33794-36048 GCF_001594075.2 Trachymyrmex cornetzi
GCGCGCCGGAATCGGCCCGAAATGTGCAAATCCTTGCGACCACTGATATACATAGTAGTTCCGCATACTATTTTTATTTTTTATTTTTTATTATTGACCACTATCCACCAAAAATAGTTCTTATCTGAAATTTTTAGTTACGTCTTTAAGATTTATGAATAAATTGCACTTACAATTAGTAAGAGCATTTTTGCATTGTTTCAAGTTGTCACATGTTAAATTTTATATTTAACTAGCATTTCTTTATACTTATGCTGTGTATCAGTTTTAATAATTACTCGTATTTAAATTCGTTATACATTGATAATGACAGGAGAATTGACCACGTCGCGCACGATTTCATACGTTCAATTACGACATAGCACGATTGTATGTCGCATAATCAAATTGTGCATAATTCGATAAAGCGCAATTTGATACCGAGCAATACGACACCGCACAATTCAGCACCATGCAATTCGACAACGTGCAATTTGACACCATATAATTCGAGACCGAACAATTTGATACTGCACGATTGAACATCTTTTGCAAACACGAAGTGCTTTAAAAATACAAATTCTGCTTTAAAACATAGAAATTATATAAAAGTGCATCCAAGAGTGCAGTCGAGTTGTCCAATCGTATCGCGTTCAATCGAGCGTGTCGTGAATTTTACATGAAAAAAAAATTATTAATTAAAATTTAAATTACATGACGTTTTATATAGTTTATTCTAAGACATATATACTATGTCAAATTGTGCCATATCCATGCGGTATCTAATCTTGCTGTGTCTAATTGAATGTGTTCATTCAAATGTTGCATGTCTAATCGAGCGGTATCCAATCGTAACGTGTGCAATTGTCACTGAAAAAGAGAAAGTTTATTATTATATGACAAGTTTTATCGATTAATAATTTAGGGTAATTATTTACAATAGTGGACCCTACCAATAACCTTGGCCTTGACATATGTTATCAAGGTCATGACTCTGAGGGACTTGCAATAAATTTTAGCCGTCACTCGTTATTCGTTAAGGGGATGCTGGAGTCCTGTTTTATCAATGAAGTACGATTAATTTTCCTCGACTCGGTTTTTTTAATTGCACTTACGGATTGAAAAGTCCTTCTCCACAATTAAAGTACTGACAACAACAGGGGTGATCCCGATTGCTCACGGCTCGATTGGACACCACCAATCACAGCGACCGGTGCTTAGGAGCTCTGTAATCTCAAGCTCTGTGAGTGGCTCATGTCCAACTGGGTGTCACCCCAACAACACTTGTATTAAATTGTAGCTGCCAGCTACAATTTAATACAAAAAAATGAACAAAAATTAAAAATTGTAGTTTTGTCACCGGCTCCTGCAGTCAACTCGTCAAAATATGTGCTGCATATAAGAGTTTCAGATTTTACACGCTTAAAATAAGTAGCCAGCAGCCTACAGAAAACCTCGAAGAATAATACTATGTCTGTAGAAATGAGCTAGGAGCTTTAATAGAAGAGAAAAAATTCGCCAAAAATTTATCAAGTTCATCCCCTTATTATTAAAAAAAATTTGAAAAATGATGTCCCGTTTCTACTATATAAAACAGAAATTTTCTACTTTAAAATATATTTTACGACTTTCTATGCAAAGCGAGTTCCACTCCACCTCCCCCTGCCTAGGAGCGTACGACTTTTCATGCGAAACAAGTTCCACCTCACTTCTCTTGCCAGGAATTACGACTTTTCATTCAGGTAGATCGTGTTTCACGTGGAAAATTGCATTTCTTTAATCGGTCCACTCCGTATGTCTCTCCCTGTCTAGAGTTATCAAACTTTTCATGTAAAGAAGGGGAATAATTGCTAACTTTGACTGTTAATAACTTTATAACAAATAAAGAGCGACGGCTAAAAGCCTTGTTAATCATTCAGGGTCATGATCTTAACAACATATGTCAAGGTCATTGGGGAAGGGGTTCCCTATTGTAAATATTAGATGTACAACTTTGCTTCCGCCATTTTTTTTCCGAAATTTGAGGCTTTATTGTAAAAAACTGGTTATACATTTATGATTCAAAGTATTGTCCATCGCTGGCCACTACTTTCTCCCATCTTTCGGGCAGTGTACGAATCCCGCGTCGAAGAAACTGGTCATCTTTTGAGGCGATCCACGAATCGATCCAATTTTTTACTTCTTTATAAGACCGGAAGTGCTGGTCCGCCAGGCCGTGTGCCATTGATCGAAACAAGTGATAGTCAGAGGGAGCAACGTCTGGAGAATACGGCGG
>NW_017300300.1:36172-36899 GCF_001594075.2 Trachymyrmex cornetzi
CAATGCTCGGCTTAAACGCATCAATTGCGTTCGATACCGATCGCCTGTGATTGCTTCAGTTGGTTTTAACAGCTCATAATACACTACACCGAGCTGGTCCCACCAAATACAGAGCATGACCTTGGAGCCGTGAATATTTGGTTTGGCCGTCGACGTGGAAGCATGGTCGGGAACTCCCCATGATTTTCTGCGCTTGGGGTTATCGTAATGGACCCATTTTTCGTCCCCAGTCACAATGCGATGCAGAAATTCCTTCCGTCTTTGCGTTTCAAGCAGCTGTTTACAAGCAAACAAACGCGTTCAACATCTCTCGGCTTCAACTTGTACGGCACCCAATTTCCTTGCTTCTAAATCATTCCCATGGCTTTGAGGCGTTTTGAAACGGCTTGTTGAGTCACTCCCAATGGTCGTGCCAATTCTTCTTGATTTTTACACGAGTCTTGATCAAGTAATGCCTCTAATTCTGTATCTTCGAAAACCTTTTTTCTTCCACCGCTATGCCGGTCTTCACGACGTCAAAATCACCATTCTTGAAGCGTTGAAACCACTCACGACACGTTCTTTCACTAATAGCGGCCTCACCATAAGTATTTGAGAGCATTCGATGAGCCTCAGTCGCAGATTTCTTCATATTGAAGTAGAAAATTAAAACCTCCCGCAAATGACAAGAATTTGGCTCGTAAACTGACATTTTCAATCGAGAATAACTTTATGATGCAGACACAAA
>NW_017300300.1:37134-42406 GCF_001594075.2 Trachymyrmex cornetzi
CCACCACTTACCGCTAAAGCCATCTATAGGAAAACGGCGGAAGCAAAGTTGTACTTGTTATTTTAAGTTGTTTTAGTTGTTATTTTAATTGAACATTTTACTATTGTTATAATTTTAACTACATTTTCCTGTGTTTTTAGAAGACTTCGTTTTGATAAGTAAGACGATCATAGTTCGGAACGAGGTTCCGGCAACACATGCCACTCGTGCATGGCCACCGTAGCCATTGCCGCTTGTAATGAACAACCTCTCGCGCGTCTAGCAACCATGATTACTAGGTGGCCATATCTCGCTACGAGCTTAAATTTAATGATAGACCAGGCTTATTAAGGGAGGATTATTATTTTTTGGACGAAAAAAGTCGATTTTTTGAGAATTTTTTTTACCAAAGTATAAAGTCAGTACACTTGAATTCTGGTATATTGTTTTGTGATACTTTAATGGAGTTAAGTTTTTTTTATTTAATTTGACCGTAAATTACGCCCTTTCTCTCTTCTCGAACATTGCGCTACGCGTCGTACTTCAGTCACTGGTTGGCAAAATATTTTCCCTCCAGGTTATGTAAAATGCAAAAACTTGATGGAGTTTTATTTTATATACAGAGTCTTCAAAAAGTCTGGAAATGCTAAAATATCTCGATAACGATCAACTCTAGTGAAACATATATAAAAGTAAAGTTGCAGGACTTTAAAAAATCTACCTAACTGATGATAAAAGGTTGACCTTGGGTGGAGTCTTGCATTAAAAATTCATTTTTACGTAAAAATGAATTTTTAGTGCAAAAATGAAAATAAGAGGAAAATAACCTCTATTGGCCTTGATTTTGACAAATGTTATCCAGAACATGATCCCGAACAACATTTAAAAGGTTTTAGCCCTCGGTCGGATACCTTGTGTAATGCTAATGCTGAAAGTTACTGTAACTTTCATGCCTTATAACTCGAAAAATACTTCATGAAAAATTATTTTATTATAGTGTTTTGGAAAGCTCTCGAGGTGTGCTACAAGAATATGCAATGAAAAATAGGGAGTTCTATTTAAAAAATTCAACTTGACCTTTATATGACCTTGCAGACTCCACCCAAGGTTAACCTCTTATCCTCAGTTAGGTAGATTTTTGAAGTCCTACAACTGCTTTTATATATTTTTCATTAGAGTTGATCGTTTTCGAAATATTTTAACGTTTCCAGACTTTTTGAAGACCCTATATATATATATATATATATAAAAAAATCATCGATTTCGCTCAAAAATTGGCTGAATTTTTTGCAATAAAAATGCAATAAAAAAATATATTATAACGAGTTGTTTTTTTATTTCATTAAACGATAAAGGGATGTTTGCTCAACATGCAGTTCAAAGCGGAAGGTGATCGGTTCATCTTCCGCTTTGAACTGCATTCATTAGTTTCGTAGATATCACACCAACTCAGCTAGTAACTGTCAAGTTTTACAACTAGAAGTGCTTAATAAAAAAAAACTTTATTATAGTATTTTAAAAACGTCTTGACTTTAGCTATAATATGTAATAAAAAATAGCGGTTCCTATTTACAAAATTCATGTTTGACCTTAACTTGGTAATGCCCCATATACAAAATCTGTTATTTCCATTTTGTTTTCTCCAAGAAAACCTACAACTTTTATACAAAAATTTTTTTAAATCTCTTTAGTTTCTGAGATATCTACCTGAAGCGATTTAAATGCTTCATCTTGTATATAAAATCTCATTGTGAGATATAAATGAATTTATAAATCGATGCAACTATTCATCTTAAATAACGATATTTGATCAAACTTACTGTATATTAACAGCTTGTTTAAATAAACTTACAGCCTTCAAAAGCTGCACGTCATCTTTGAGTAAATTACCAAGATTGTTCATAGCTTGAGCATACTTTGGATTTAATCTGTGTGTAGTAAATATAAAGAATATAAATATATAATATGAAATTTCTCTTAGAAGAGATTTTAGAAAAATAAATTTTAAGAGAATTTACAACTTTATATACACTATATACAGTACCGTAAAGCCTCTTGATATTCTAATTTGGCAAGGTCAATGTTTCCTGCATCTGCAGCATTTTTTGCGATATTATAATGCACTTTTGCGTTGAGAGGACATACATCTAATGCTGATTGAAAAAGCAGCTTCTCATTTTTCCATTGAGTACTCCTTATCCAAGAACGTATAAACAATAATACAATGAGCATTGTATATGCTGACAATGACGTTTTAGGCAAAGAAAATCGGGCGGAAAATTTCTGTAAACCGATAACAACCAACAAGCAATATCCCGCCGAAGGAATATACAATACTCTCTCTGCCAAAACAAATCCAACATTGAAGAAGATATTACTAGCTGGCAGAAACGGACAGATCAATATTGTAAGTCCCATAATTACATATCTGTAAAAGTTATGTATTTTACACATGTATCATTCTCAACATATATGTATCTTTTTAATTTTAAAAAGGTTTCAGATTACCTTAAAGTCTTATTTTTATGAGAAATAACCGTGTACATTATTAATGTTCCAAACATGAACCAGAAAATAATGACTACAAAAGTTCTATAGTCATAACTGGTGATCAAAGATATACAACCCATTGACCAATCAAAACAAAGCCATATAGGGCAGATAAGTAACCATATATTCAAGCAATAGATATAGTTATAATTAAGTATACGAAGCAATACGTTATCCATAAAAGATGCCGGATTATCTACTGATTGAAATTTTGGAATTGAAAATCCCATAATACTGAATCTTAGAAGTAAAAGTATTATTGCAATAAAAATAAGTGCAGCAAGCCGTAACAAAATATTTTTATACTTAATACAGTTATTCAAATTTTTATCGACATGTTTAAATGAAAAAAAATTGATTACGTCAATTGGATATATTTTATTCACAATAACTATATCATATATTGCGCAAATACCCTAAAAGATAAAGACAAGTATCCGTTATTGTTATATTTAAAAAATTTAGTTTAAGAATGTAATTTTAATACTTACAATAGCAGTAATACCAGTTTCTTTACACAGCATCGCTGCAGTTATGCAAATAGTAAAACTGAACATAGCAACCCATGCATGTAATATATTTTTTGCGTATATCATATGATTATACAATAAGATCGATAGCCATGTAAACAAACCACATAATAATTCAGCACGTCCGACAATTCCAGATACCTGACGTACGAAGAAATAAATATAATTATATAATGTATTCTGGTATATAAATACAAGATTAACCTGGGAATAGTCATCTAATTTTTTCACATGAACGATTACCTGAATTTTTTTTTACAGTTCACTGTTATTAATTATACATTGTATACTGATTGTTGTATAATTTTTTAGTATTTGAAATCATTATGTATATACAGTTTTATTTAATATTTTCTTAAAAAAGAGAAAAACAGATACAAATTACTTGATCTGTAAACTATCGTAACTATTATAACTGAACTTTAGGCCCTATTTTATAACTCTTAACGACAGTATTAATATCATTACACTGTTGTTGCATAGCTTTTTTAAAACTACTAATACTGCCATGTGTTAAGAACTGGTTTTACCATTTTGGATTAGCTTGATCAGTCGATTAAATATCAACTGTGACTGATCAATTCTTAACGATAATGTTGTGTTTTATATGGATCAAGATGATGAAACCGGCCTTAAGAGTATAGAATAGGGACATTAGTTTATTTTACTGGGATATAAAAATAATTTCAAATTAATATAATTTCCAGGTTAATATATATAATGATAATGATGCATTTATAATTATAATTACAGCCTCTGTATGAATTGGATGAACTGCAAATAAGGCTGCGGCGTAAAATGAAATGTTCTGTCCTTCTGGTCCCAAAAATATATTGTATATAAATAAAGTTAGTAGGCAAATCATACTATGCAATATTATATTTATTATATGGTAGTCCTGCGAAACTAAGTCTTGTCGCAACCAGAATTGTAGTCTACAGAGAAAGAAGAGAAAATTAATTTTTATAGTTTCATGACAAAAAGTATCATTATATATACATACATATAATATGTGTAAATATAAAGTGTTCTAGACTATCCATGCACTCCTTTTAAAATGAAGAGAAATGATTTTTATGAGAAGTATCAAAAATTGTGATAAGTATATCGAGTACACAGTATCAAATGGTGATATATTCAACTTCCGGTTTTGACCGGAAATAAAGTATCCAAGGAAGTTGATTTTTAAAAATGGAACATAGTATTTTTTTATTCTACGCGAAAAAACTTGAAACTTTCGTCTTAAATATTTTCTTCTTGAATGCTTTTATTGACCTTGAAATAATTTTGAAAGTGGAAAAATAAACTTTAACTGCTCTAAGCGTAACCCAAACAGGGAAATATGATAGATATCTGATCTCGTGTTTATATCTCTGTGTATATGCACGCGCACATTTGCATGCATACACACAGAGTACACACATATACACATATACACGTATATGCGTACTTGCATACGTGAATATTTTTGAGTAAAATGTGTACTTGTTTAAGCGAGGTATTCAAAATAAGTGTTACGAAGCATCTACTTTAGAAGTAATTGATTGCTCGAAAAATTTCATCGTCATCTAAGAATCGAATTGTTCCCTTAAACATGTGTACACATTCAGTTATTCAAAAATGCCCATGTGTGTATGTGTGCAAGCATGCAGGTACGTATTCAAACGTGTGTGTGCACATGCACCAGGGTTACTAGAGGTGTGAGGGTACCCGAAATTATGGGTAATTTTTCGAGAGCTTCGGGTTCGGGTCGGGAATTTTTTTCGGGATCGTGTCGGGATTTGTTTCATAGAACAATCGAAATCAAAATTAATGAAATTTTGTCATGGTAAATTGGGTAGCGTGGAAGAAAAAAACAACCATCTTTTCATTTCGGCATAAATAAAGAAATGCAAATTTATTTTTCGGAAAGAATTCTTCGGCGAAATATCGATATAATAGTAAATTGGTGGAAATGCAACTATACGAGATTTCCAATACTGCCAGCAATTGTAAAATAATATATTTTTGCAATTTATATACAGGGTGTTAGTTAAGTATGTTCCCAAACTCAACAGAGCGATTCTTTGGTTTATTTCAAGTAAAAAAGTCCATATAAACATGTGTCCTAAACGACTTAGTTTTCGAAATACAGATGAATGTTCGCAAATGTTTGACAAAACGATAAATTGCGTTGGAGATATCTTCCTGCATAAATATGCCTTGCTTCATGT
>NW_017300300.1:42992-44896 GCF_001594075.2 Trachymyrmex cornetzi
TTTATATGAACTTTTTTACTTGAAATAAACCAAAGAATTGCTCTGTTGAGTTTGGGAACATACTTAACTAACAGCCTGTATATATCATGAATTGTTTCTCTTCCTTGTGGATTTTTAAACTTAATTAATTAATTGTGCTATAATTTAAGTGAAAAACCCGATTGAAAGTTCATGAAGAAGTATCACATTTATGTGTGTGTTGTGAAATAAAATATTAAATATCTCAATAAAGCTTTTTAGGCTCTCTTTCATGGATATTATCTATCTAAAGATACCAGAAGGTTTGTGGATTGTCGCTGTGTTTTCATCTATTGCTAATACCAACGTTTTGTGAACTTTGCCGTTCACTTCATCAAGACAAGGAGTACACTAATACTGAGTTGCTCCTCTGGAGAAATATCTCATAACTATTAATTTTTTTTATAATCATACCTTAATATTTTTAAGAACAAAATAATGAGGTAAATCAATTGGTGCAAAGAAAACAAATAATTGTTTTTAAAAAATATGTAGGCACAATGGATAATTTTTTAAATAAGCAATTATGTGTTTTATATTATTAAGAAATATTTATGTCAATAATTTAATATTTATACTTGGAGAATATATAACATATTTATAAGAACATGTTTTTAATTTTCCAAAACAAATGTTTCAACTTTATTTTAGAAAATAATAAAATGTAGTATATATGTAGTAATATGTAAATGCCAGTAGTATATATAATTTAATTCCTTGAATTTGCAAGAAATTTGCACGGATAGGAATAGGTCGAACACAAAATACTCAAGATATTTTAGAAAAAGTAAGTTTTTAAATAAGAAATTCAATCTTTGCAAAAAATTGTATAAATCTTTTGTAAAAAAAAGTTTGAAATTAAAAAATCTACTTTAGACTGTTAAATTTTTTCCAATGATGTTTCATTAAAGTATTATGTTTTAAAATAAAACAAAAGTATTGCAAAAATATAAATTTTCAACTTTATGTAATTAAAAAAAATATATTGTAAAGGCATAATCAAATGTCAATCAATTAAAATCTGTATCCTTCCTTTCTAAAATTCAATTTTAAAAAATTCTCTATGATTTTTTTTTTTTCATCGAGATACTTGTAAGTTTTTGTAAAATGTGAGAAAATAGCAAAAGCATTCTCAAACTTACATATATAAATGATAGTGTATACTTCACATGGCACACACATGTGCATACATACATGTTTTTTTATGATTATATTTAATAATATTCTTTTACCTGAAACTAAGTATGGTGAAAGGTCTATATGATTTGTGGCTTTGCTTGTGGGATAATTTAGTACCCCAAAAGTCATTTTGAAATATATCCCAGAACGGTGTCTTATGTACATCGACATTATTGACAATAGCCTCAGTATCGTCAAAAACAAAATCTCCGTTATAACTGTTAACAAAACAAAGTGACAAAATCACAATTATCCATGGGGAAAGTGATGGTGATACGGCTGAAAATGTACAAAATATCTCATTAAAAAGTATTTATTATTATGTGTAATTGTGTATTAAGTGGTAATTTACCTGGTAAATAAGTATTTATTTTGCTTTTCATAATACTCCGAAAAAACGCAGATTGCTATTTTTGTTTATTATCATAGGTAGATATGCTTAAATACAGTCTTCCCTCTTGTGACCAGGTGTTATTGTACTTTTTTCTTCATCTTCTTCTTCTTAAATTTTAATTGGTACTTTCTTCAGTCGGAAACAATTCGACCAATATTTCAAGGTATAATATACATATTTTTTCTATGGCCGAATCCCGATGCATGGTGCGAGGATTAGGCTGAGTTTCCACTGAGCGCGTCACGCGTCGCGTCGTCGAAGGAGAGAAAGAGAGGGGTTGTGTATTTATATAATCTTATCTCTTTCTCTCTTT
>NW_017300300.1:45742-47811 GCF_001594075.2 Trachymyrmex cornetzi
TGCTTGCGAAATTTGCAAACAGATCTAAGAGAATAATTCTGTGATTGGCGATACGCGAATCCGCTTACGCACGATCCGCTGCATGGGACATCACCCTGAGGCTGGAGTCCCACGAGGTATATTTACCGCGTATCGCGTAACTGTATAACCAATCAGAAGCGATCCGCTGTTGTGGTTTCGCGTTTTACTGATTATTGATTGGTTACGCGGTTACGCGATACGGGATAAATACACCTTATGGGACTCCAGCCTTAGTGGAAATGTATCATTATGGTACGTTTCCACTGAGCGTGTCACGCGTCGCGTCGTCCATCGCGTCACGACACGACGCGAAAGAGAGAAAGAGAGAGGCTGTGTACATATATAAACTTTACTCTTTCTCTCTTTCGCGTCGCGTGGTGACGCGATGGACGACGCGAAGCGTGACGCGATGGACGACGCGAAGCGTGACGTGATGGACGACGCAAAACGTGACACGCTCAAAGGAATATGTACCATTAAACACAATGCGAAGAAATAGCGATAGCGATAGGAATAACACGATTTTAACCTATCAGAAATCAGATACACTGAAATATACACTTTCTGATAGGTTTAAATCGTGTTACTCCTATCACTATCGCTATTCCTTCGCATTGTGTTTAATAGGCCTTCTACAATAAGCCACAAGTCAGTAGTTCTAAACGATCTTAAGTCATAGGGTGCGGTCCACTTGGCGCTACAAATGCTTCGAATCGTTTGGAGCGTTGTTTTAACCGGTTCACATGGAACTTCAAATGTGTCCCAATAGCACGTACGACGTCATTAATACATCAGAGGTTTCCACTTCCACCTTATTTCCAATTGCTTCCAATGCTACTGCTTGGAGAGGTAGTTTAACTGAAGCGTTTAGTTTGAATATACAAAGCGCGGGAAAGCGTAATAATAATCGAACGAAAGTATATCTGTAAAGTTGATTTTTAAATTTACATATTATTATATTGTGGCATCGTGCTACATATATTACTACAAATCGTGCTATATGGTATATTGTGTATATTATATTATTAAAAATAAAAATTGTATAAACTATGCCGATTATAAGGTTACATGAAGGAGATATTGGAATGATTCATAATCTAGAAGTTTCCGAAGAGGATGCTATTATCTTCATCATAAATATAAGTAAGCTATTCTAAAAAAACTTCACAGCGCACGTTAACATGACTTTCATTTTATCCGTAATTACAAAATACGTACTAAGCTTCAAAACGCTTCAAAAATTGGTCCATTCGCATACTGTTGGCAGCATTAGTAGTGCTAATGGATCGTTCTATAGAAGCATATGAAAGTCTTAGGCCGGTATTCATAGTCGAATCTTATATTCAAGACCGTCTTAAGTACAGTCTTAAGAAGTCACGAACCAATCAGAGGGCTGCATTAGCGTCTTAAGACATTACTTAAGACGGTCTTGAAATAAGAACCGACTATGAATACCGGCCTTAATCTTAATCTTTCGTAAAATGGCCCCGAGCTCATGTAGAGTCGATATAGTCAGTATCGAAAGCTACCGCCATGTGCGGCGAGTCGCGAAACTAGGCGCTAAAGGAACGGAGTAAAAATAGAGGAAATGAAAGTTCCCGCGTAAATCGTGCACAAATATCCCAGCCCAACCGCGGGGAAAGGGTTGAGTAGGGAGTGTTAAATGTTGAGGTTATTAGATTTGAGGAATGCTAAGAGTAATCGAATTAAAAGCATATGAAAGTGAAAAGGTTTGAAGCGTTTGTAGCGCCAAGTGGACCGCACCCATAATCGATAAAGTTGGTCAACTTGAATGACTTTGTTAAGACTGGTTAAGGCTTCTGACGTTCTGACTTGCGGCTTAGGGTGCTGTCTCATGACAGTCGGATTTCGGAAAACGGAATCTCGGGAAAGTACTAGACCGGAAAATACTAGACTAGAATCAGAAGACACGGCAGTGTCTTGATAAGTTAGCACGCGCAGTGATATACGCGTTGTGTTCGTTATAATTCGTTACGGTTAAAAATTAATAATTGTTAATAAAATAATTATTAATAAATAATTTTTCG
>NW_017300300.1:48666-48926 GCF_001594075.2 Trachymyrmex cornetzi
TTGTTTACCGTACGACCTTGTGGTAGGAATTCTTGATGCACAACGCCATGGTAATCAAAGAAAACTGTTAGTAAAACTTTCACATTCGAACGAACTTGGCGTGCCTTTTTCGGTCTTGGCTCTCCTGGGCTCTTCCACTGGGATGATTGGGCTTTGGTTTCGATGTCATAACCATATACCCATGTTTCGTCACCAGTTATAACCCTTTTGAGCAGATCAGGATCATCATTGACGTCGTTCAACATGTCTTGGGCGATGTG
>NW_017300300.1:49074-64192 GCF_001594075.2 Trachymyrmex cornetzi
TCAAGAGTTTTTGAACACTTAATACCATTTTTTACACAAAAATTAATACAAACTCTCTGCTCCATTATTTTCAACAGCAAAAAATCGCCGAGCACGCAAACACGAGTCTAACCTTTATGCCTCTCACATAAAAACAACACATGCTATATAGTCAAAACTGTGAACATATGATCGTGACGAGTGTACCAACACAACAAAAAAAAAATTTTGAAATTAGAGTGTACAGAGCGCGCGAAATTCAAAAAGTCACCTTACTTTTTGATCACACCTCGTATGATAAAATAGGTTGAGAACACGCGTATGCGCATTGCGAAAGTACACGAATTGTGGAAGTGAGAGGCGATCGTCTGCACCGTGATGTTTGCTGCAGCTCTTAATTGCCGTTAGCAATATAATAGTACAAGTATAGGCACCGTGAGCATCATGATTACGTGACGTCAGAAATACAGAAAAAATAACGGTTTCGAACATTTTAGAAAGAAAGGGCAAGATGAACACGACAAGACGTAATATTCAATTGCAAGTAGTTACACAAACGTGTTACATAGTACTAAATTCACAACAAGAAGTAATTATAACATCAAGTAAAGTACAATAAAGTTTGGAAATTTTTTTACGCTGTCAGATCAGACATTTTATAATGTTTTATAATAAATATTTGTACTGTATATAATAGAAAAGATTAAGAACAAATATAGGAATAAATATTAAATATTAGAAATAAAAAATTAGGAAATGAACATGTAAATGCTTAATGGATACTAATAGGATATGAGACATATTATACATATTTTGTTAATCATATTTTATTAATTATATTTATTGTGCGTTACGTTTAATCTCTATTCCTAATTTTTTCTTTTTCTATTTAATATTTACTGCTATTCTTGATATTACTTCTTCTATTATGCGAACCATACGCTATACATACGCTTTCCATGGGGGTGATCCCGATTGACCACGGCTCGATTGGACATCACCAATCACAACGACCGGTGCTTAGAAGCTTTGTAGTCTCAAGCGCTGTGAGTAGCTCGTGTCCAATTGAGCCGTGTCCAACTGGATGCCACCCTTTCCATGTACCTTTCAATATCAGGCTACGTTTTCCAACTTATAAATTGTGCTTATAACCGGTGCAAAATGGAAGAACTTTAGCAAGCTATTTGTTTCGGATCGACCATTATGTCGTAAGCACTGATAGAAGTGCTTTTTAAGTGGTTTTTTGAAACATGGCATGACGCCATTGAAGCGTTTCGGAGAAGCGTGTAGCGGTTCAACATTTCTGTATTCTTAAGATACATGATACTGATCGCTGTTGAACAATGAGCTTCAGTATGTCATCCTAGAGGATGCTAGTAGTTTTCGACCTAAAATATTGAATATAACGGTTAGTATAACCGTTGAAACGACAGAAGGCTGTCATACGCCTATTGTTGTTGCTGCTTCAGTTTTTAAAGTTCTGTGGAATAAATTGTTATTATCGTGAGTGATAAAATATATAGAACAAAGAAAGGTACAAAAGAAAAAACTTGGTCTTCAAAAAGAAATAAGATCTCAAATAGACGACCGTCTAATCGACACGCTATGGAAGGAGAATCTGAGAGCATCTGTACAGCAGCAAAGAAACTGAAGCTATCTAAAGAGGATCATGGCATTGAAGTAAACGAATCATTTGGATACCATTTGATAAATTTTGTTGCAGTTTTTTCTGCTCTTTCTGAAATTTTAGTGTGTAAGCAATGCGGGAAGAACGTAACATTTACACAAGCAAGCAAGCGTGGTTTAGGCCTCAAACTTGTAATTAGTTGTGAAGGTTGCGAAAAAGTTTATATAAATAGTTGTCCCTTAATTAATAACGCATACGAAGTTAATCGCCGAATAATATTTGCGATGCGTTTATTAGGAATTGGCTTAAATGGTATTATTAAATTCTGTGCCTTCATGGACCTTCCACGGTCGATTTATCAATCATGTTATGATTCCATCGTTAATAATATTCTTATCGCAACGGAAGCTATTCGTACGAAATGTATTACAAAAGCAGGTGAAGATGAGAAGATAATATCTATAGAAAAAGAACAAATGAATGGAATTACTGTATCTGGCGATGGGTCGTGGAGAAAACGGGAATTTTCGTCACTCTATGGATTAGTTACGCTCATCGGGTGGTCTACTGGCAAAGTGGTCGATATTCTTGTTAAATCGAAATATTGTAAGGCTTGTGAATTTTGGACAAAGAAAAAGGATGCTGCAGAATACGAAGAATGGGCTACATCGCATTTGGAGCAATGTTAAGCAAATCATGAGGGGTCAGTTGGAAAGATGGAAGTAGATGCCGTTGTCGAAATGTTTTCACGTTCCGAAAATCTCCATAATGTTAAATATGTTTATTATATTGGTGATAGTAAAACTTTCAAAGGAATTATAGATGCTGAACGTTATAAAGACGTTACAATTTGTAAAAAAGAGTGCATCGATCATGTGCAGAAACGTATGGGCACCCGCCTCCGAAATTTGAAGAAAAACACGAAAGGTCTTGGTGGAAAAGGCAAACTAACGGGCAATCGACGAACTCGCTGTATAGTATATTATGGATCGGCCATTCGTCGAAATCCAAATTCCATCGAAAAAATGCGAAATGGAATTTGGGCAACTCTTTATCACAAAATTTCGACGGATGAAGTGCCGTAACACGATAAGTGTCCGAGCGGTGCGGATTCGTGGTGCTCGTAACAAAAAGCGAAAGCTTCGGACAGTTTACATGAATATCAGCATAAAACGCCTCTTTCACAAGAAATTTTCAATATCTTGAAGCCAGTGTATGAAGATTTGAGCAGGGACGACTTACTCAATCGTTGCTTAGGAGGCTTTACGCAGAACAATAATGAAAACTTCAATTCGACTGTGTGATCGATTGCTCCAAAAACGGTTTCAGACGGTAAAAAAATAGTCGACATTGCCGCAAATATTGCAACTTGTATTTTTAATGATGGACTATCAAGATTAATGGAAATTATACAGATGTTACAAATAACTGTGGGTCATAACTGTCATAATTTCTGTGTCGAGGCTGATGCGCACCGCGTCAAGGCTGCCGAGCGCTCGCTCACGGATGCCGCTAAGGACGCTCATAGAGCCTGCACATCCTCCAGGAAAGCAGAAGAGGAAGAAAATATTAATGTGGAAGAACAGTTATATGGTCCAGGCATCGCAGAGTAAAAGTAAATAAAAAATTTCTGTAGTTAAATTTGAAATAATGTTACTCGAAACTTTAAACGCGTTTTTCTTGAAACCACATTTTTCTAATTGGCTTGCAGTATAATTTTAATAAATATTTTATCTGATCCACTCAAAATTTTTACAGTAGCTGCTAAACTAAATTCTTTAGAGAAGTACACATGATTTTTTCGATCGGTTAAAAACTTTTTTGGTTACAAATACTTTTTTATTGAATGAAAATTGAATTTTTTTGAGTGAAAATAAAACTTTATTTGAAATGTTCATCATTTCTATAAAAATCAATATTTTAACATATACGTGTGTACTTCTCTAGCAAATTTGATATAGATTATAAAAAAATTTTGCTTTTTGTTCTTAGTGAAAGTGTGCAGCACTTCTGCTGCAAGCCGTGGAGACCGATGACAAAAAAGCAATCTCACGTGCAGAGTTCCAGCACCACTATTTTTTTCTAGCACCTTTAAATATGTACATTAAAAGCCTTCAAACCAAATTTCTATTTATTTTATTATTTAACTATAAAAAATTCCCAAAGTTACTTTAGGTTTTCGGATGTTCACTGTGGTGTTCCCCCTTAAGTTGAGACTTTATTTGGACCAAAAACCTAACTTAATCTGTTTTTAGACAAGTGCAGGGTGTAAACAGGGACGTATCAAATGCTTAGTCCACATCAACTTGATACGTGTACCAATCGATTTAACAGTGTAAAGGGGGTCTATAGTGCTCGCAACGTAAATTATAGATTTTCAGTACTGTAACCCTATTCTTGAAAAATATCGCACATCAAAACTGAAGAAATATTATAGTATACGTTACATGTACTATAGTATTTCCCTAGTTTTTTGTATGTAATATTTTTTTTAATTAGGACCCCTAGCAGTAAATTTTGGAATACAACCATCGAGATAAAAAAGCAGGTACTATGGCTGCGTTCCATTTAACGCTCGTAGAATCATTCTATCCTTGTTGTTTATCAATTGTTAAACAAAGATTAACGATGCTTGCAAGCATTGCGAGCGTTATGTGGAACGTAGCCTATAAAGAATTTTACTTTCTGATTGGTTGCAGAGTGTCGTACGACGCACGTCGAATCTAGTATAAATCTAGCATCACATTACTTATGACATGCGACATACGACGTCCGATATCCAATAGGAGAGTTTGTTTTCTAGAGATTCTGGTTAACAATATTTTAGCCTTAGTTGCCAGTTTGGCATTTGTCGTTGGTCGATAAAGTAGTTCAATTTGACCTATTTAGTTTGAGAATTGTGAATTAGTTCATCTAGTTCACGTAAAAGATTCGTTCATTTGAACCGTTCGTTCGCGAACTACCCATCTCTACTGTTCAGCGCTGTCTTCAAACATGGAGGCGAAGTTGGTAGCTACTTATAGAAGTCTGTGGCTGTTCCTCGGAAGAATGGAATGACTTGTGATTGGCCAGTTTCATAACTGACCATGTTATTAAACCCGATTAAGAGTTCTGTGTAAATGTAGTTAGTGAATAAGCAGGTATTGAAGACTGTTTGACTCAGCTTATAAAGAGTGTTTGATAAGTAACGATAAAACTCTTGCATAGAAGTAGAGCGGACTAAACTGAGTCGAAAAGTCCTGTACCATTTTACAATTTTCGCAATAGTTAACAAGATATCAATTACTTAAAATTATCGAATATCGGTTTTTAATAATTTTTTACTCAAGTACTATCAACTTCACAAAAAAAAAACAGCAAGAAACAAAAATTATTTATTTTCTTCTCATAGAGCTCTAAGAACTTTTTCCAAAATTTTTTATCAACTTAATACTGCATTTTCTCATTGTAACTATTTTTACTAACACGAAAAAGTGCGATACTAAAAAATTCTCGGAACCTTACGAGAAGAAAATAAATAATTTTTGTCACTTGCTGTTTTTTTTGTAAAGTTGATAGTAACCCTAGTGAAAAAATTTCGCTGAAATTATTCTACGTTTTGGAACATTTCAGCGAAATTGTTGAAAATTCACTGAAAGTCAATTTTTCAGCTAACATATTGAAAATCGCTGAAATTTCTCCGAAAATGAACTAAAATTTCTTTGAAATTTTTACTGAAACTTTTCTGAAATTTTGTTGAAATTTTACTGAAAATAAATTTTTCAATCTAAAAATCGCTGAAATTAAACTTAAATTTTTCTAAAATGTTGAAATTTTGTTGAAAAATGTTACAAAACGTGAGATAGTTTCAACGAAATTTTTCCACCAAAGACTTGATAAAAAATGATTGAAGATCAATATTCGGCGATTTTTAATAATTAATGATATTAATATCTTGTTAACTATATTGCGAAAATTATAAAATGGTACAGGCATTTTCAACTCAGTTTAGTCCGTTCTACCCTTCTATGCGAGTTTTATTGTCACTTATCAAACACCCTGTATATAGTTCTCTTTACTGCACACGAAAATTCTTTCATATACTATTGGACTCTAGTATATGCATGTACATATATAGGATGTCCCATTTTACATAATGCATTAAGATTTCTCGAAAATTATGGTAGATACGGAAAAATGTTTCAAACAAAAGTTGTATGGTTCGGAAGGGGAAAAGAAGGTACTATTGATTTGATTTTGGGTGGCGTCGCCAAAGTCAAATCAAGGTCACATGGATTTTTTTAAATGGGACACCCTATTTTTGATGGCAGAATCTAATAGTTGGTGTTAAGAACTTTTCAAAATACTGTAATAAAGTTATTTTTTATTACGTATTTTTCGAGTTACATGGCTTGAAAGTCACAGTACTGCCGGCATTAGCATTGTGCAAGGTGTCCGACCGACAGTTAAAACTTCTTGAATGTTGTTCGGGATCATGTCTTGGATAACATTTGCCAAGATCAAGACCATTGGAGATTATTCTTATTTTCTCGTATTTTCATTTTTGCACTAAAAATTTATTTTTACATAAAAATGAAAATAAGAGGTACAATCTCCATTGGCTTTGATCTTGATAAATGATATCCAGGACATGATCGCCTGAACAGCATTCAAGAGGTTTAGCCATCGATCGGACACCTTGCGTAATGCTAATGCCGGTAATGCTGTAACGGGTGGCTCCCAGTTGGACACGGCTCAATTGGACACGAGCCACTCACAGCGCTTGAGACTACAAAGCTCCTAAGCACTGGTCGCTGTGATTGGTGGTGTCCAATCGAGCCGTGATCAATCACCCCTGCTGTAACTTGCAAGCTTTATAACTCGAAAAGTACTTAATGAAAATGAACTTAATTATAGTGTTTTAGAAAACTCTCAAGGTAAGTTACAAAAATGTGTAATGAAAAATGGAGGGTACCATTTAAAAAATTTAATGTGACCTTGCCCTCACTTTGACAGCACCAAAGGTCAAACCAATGGTAAGATTACCATCTTATGTCCCGCTCGAAGTCCTAAAACTTTTGTCTGATACATTTTTCCCTAAAAGCTAAAATGCACTGTTCAAGAGATATTTGAGGTGATTTATTAAAATGGGACACCTTGTATATACAGGGTGTCCGATAATGACCGCATAATCTCCCGTGGATAGGTAGAGCAGACTAAACTGAGTTGAAAAGTTTTTTATCGTTTACAATTTTTGCAATAGTTAACGAGATATTAATTTCTAAACATCGCCAAATAAGCGAATAAAAAATCGACGCATAAGATAACTTTAAGATATTTTTCGAAGTTCTTTATAAAATATCTTGAAAATATTTCTTTAAGAGCTCTTAAAACTATCTTAAAGATGTCTTCTGCTTCGATTTTAAATATTTTGCTTATTGAGTAACTAAAAAAAAATTGCGAAAACTACGAAGTAGGAACTTTTTGACTCAGTTTAGTCTACCTGTTAACGAGAGATTATAGTCATTACCGGATACCCTGCATATGTATATACTTGTATTATATTGTATTATATTTTGAGAAAAGAGGGGGTGATCCCGATTGATCACGGCTCGATTGGACACCACCAATCACAGCGACCGGTGCTCAGGAGCTTTGTAGTTTCAAGCACTGTGAGTGGCTCGTGTCCAATTGAGCTGTGTCTAACTGGGTGCAACCCGAGAAGAGACATTACATGCCTTGCACGATTTTCTCTCTGTAATTCATATCGTTCACACAATTATATTTTTAAGATGCGATTTACATATATATTAACAATGTATAATATCGTTACTACTTCAAAAATACAAAGCGAACATTGATTTTATGCTAGCCGACAAGAATACGATATGTATTTTCTTTGTTGGATGGCACAAAAAATTGGAAATATCATTAACAACTAATGTTCACGCTTCCCATTCAGCTGTCTTACGTTAATCGGTCGCATTCGGATTTGTGTAAGAGAATCCGCGGAAAACGCCTTGATCCATCGAAGTCAAAATCTGCTCAGGCACTGGCGTAAGCCTCGGACGTTCAGTCGTGAATGCTGTATCAAAGTATTTTGTATCCAAAGTGTGATCAAGTGCGGGCTTAAATGGTGGTTCTAATTGCCTTCTTTCTAATCGATCCCAAGGCAAATGCTATGAAATCAAAATGTTATTTGATTGCTTAACTATACATGATATATTACTGCCATTTAAAGAATTATAGCAACTTATACTTGAAAGAAAGCATGCACAGCGATTTCGTGAGCAGGTAGCCTCTTTCCAGAATCTTTCTCTAACAAACAGATGAGTATTTCGGTAGCTTCTTGACTTAAATATCGAGGTATAAACGGCCGTTCGTTACAAATGCTCCAAAACAACTCATCCTCATCGCATCCAGAAAACGGTGATTGACCAGTGAGCATTTCATACAACAGAACACCGTACGACCACCAATCCACAGCTTGATTATACTTAAGTCCTTTTATTATCTGAAAAAATAAATCATTACATAATTTTATCATTAAATAATTAATGATATTTAAAAACAAAGAGCGAAATAAAAATAAATTTAAAGAGAATTATGATATACCTCTGGCGCCATGTAATCTGGCGTACCACAGAACGTATCGGCCGTTCTATCTAAGAAGATCTGAAGTTTACACATGCCAAAGTCCGCGATTCTAATATGACCCTCGAAATCGAGTAGCACATTATCAAGTTTGAGATCCCGGTAAACAATACCCTTCTTATGTAGAAAATTCAATCCAGACCAGATCTCGGCAGCATAAAAACGCGCACGCACCTCAGGAAATCGGCCAGATTTCTGTATGTGGAACATCAGATCACCTCCATTAAGATATTCCATAACAAAAAAAAGATGCGAATCAGTCTGGAAAGTGCAAAACAGGTGACAAAGATACGGATGTCTAGTCGCCAGCGTGAGGACTTTCCTTTCAATTAACGTGCATTCGACATCGTCATCCTCGAGAACTACATCTTTCTTTAAACATTTAACTGCATACACACAGTCCGTGCCACGTAATTCCGCCAGCAATACTTTACCGAAGCTGCCTTTACCCAAGACCTACGAAATAGAATCAGAATTCATTATAGCACTCCAGTTTATTTTATAAATCTTTAACAAAAATATAACTAAAAAAGATATCTTGATGTCCTATTAAGAAAGACGATACAAATGCGAAATTATGAGGCGAAATTACTTACTCAGCAAATAGGAAATGGCTAAAAATTATTTACCTTTTATATATCTTTTTTCTTATCATTGAGTCAGTATAACAAATCATTTTTTTTTCTCATATAATTAGCTATACTTTAATTAATATATTTTTTTCGAATACCTTTTCTTTTCTATTTTAATAATAAAAAAATCATTTATTAAAATGATTTATTATGAAAATTTATTATGAAAAATTTTTTATTATTTTGATTGCTATAATAACATTTGATAACATTATGATTTTTTAAAAACTTAAATTTATTAAATCAGAGATAGATATTCTTTAGTTCTAATTTTAAAAAATTACAAAATCAATTTATTATATATCTTATTAAGAAAAATATACGTAATATTAAAAAAGATATGATTTTATAAAAGAGCCTTTCAACAATTTTGATGTTTGGTATCATAATCTCATATTTCATTTAATTTATTTTTCTTTATGTTTTTCAGAAACTAAAAGTAGAAAATTTTATCTTACTATATCAAAACAATATCAATAGGTGCATTCAAAGTCCCTATTCTTGAAAAGAAACGTATACGAAAAATTAAGGAAATACAATAATATACACGTTACGTATTCGATAAAAGAGCAATCTCATTGAAGTTCAGGCTTCATTAAATTCATGATTTTTTATTACATAAGTGCTCAATAAATAAATATGGACACTTATAAAGCTATAATATCCTATATATTACCGAAAAATTACAATAATTAATTATTTTCTCGAAATTAATTTCTCTGTAGTTATCTCATCTTTGTTGATAATTAAACTTTAACGGTAATACTAAAATCACAATTTTAAAGAAAAATGGAATATTATTGAGTTTTAAATGCATGTACATATACCGATAAACACGTCTACAAAACTAATAAATCATAAAATTAGTATAATGTTATTGGTTTCTTACTTATAAAGGCCGATTCTGTAACTCCTAAGCGTGATCTATTATGAAAAGTTACAAACACTGTCGCTAGTCGTAAGGCTTTGCAATAGCCAATCAGAAGCGTCAATAGTGATACTTCTGATTGGCTATCATGAAGCGTTGCGACTGGTGACGGTGTATTGGCAACTTATTATAGACTACGCTTTAACGACAATCGTTGATGTCATTGCGCTTTTTTACTCTACATAATATCTGCTCAACGACATTGACTGTTGTTAAAAATTACAGAATCACCCTTAATTATTTCAATATTAACAAGGATGCGAACTCCCATAAGGATATCGGTCTTTAGCCCGGATCTACAATAGATCTTTTAAGCCTTAAACCGTAAGAAATTGACCAATTACAATCGAATGCGAGAATAATTGATTGTGATTTGTCCATTTCTTATAACTTTCTTACTTAAAGCTTAAAAATCTATTGTAGATCTGAGCTTAATAGTACCTCGTCGGTGCGAAAAGTAACGTATACGAAAAACTAGGGAAATACTATAGTATACTGTAGTATTTCTTTCAAGAATAGGGGCCCCTGAATGTACTCAATGGGTGCATTCAGTGCATACTACGACCACTCACTGAGCGCTCAGTGAGCGGTGTAGTATTAAATTCACCCATTGACTGCGTTCAGCAGAGAAAGCAGCTTTGCAACTGTAGTAAAATTCTTCGATATGATTGGTCTTGTCCGTAGTTCCTCATTGGATCTAAATATATAAACCAATCATATTCAAGAATTTTACAACAGTTGCAAAGCTGCTTTCTCTGCTGAATGCAGCCATTGGGTGCATCCAGAAGCACGACCGCTCACTGAGCGCTCTTGCATCTGATTGGCATATTCCATTAGATCTAAAAATAAGACCGAACAGATACAAGAGCTCACCGAGCGCTCAGGGGCTCTATTCTTGAAAAGAAACGTATACGAAAATCTAGGGAAATGCTACAGTATACGTTACGTATACTATAGTATTTCCCTAGACTTTCGTATACGTTTCTTTTCAAGAATAGAGCCCCTGTCGTGCTTCTGGATGCACCTAATATATCAATATGCTGGGTTAGAGAAGATTGGGTGCTTTCCAATTGCAATATCCCTAGACACTTTCATGCACATGGCGATACAAGTTGCGTTCCAATTGCCCGTTATCGTCAACACTACACATCAGGGTATCGATTATGTATCTTTTTCCCTAGGGCGAAAACGTGAAAAGTGAAAATTTTTTGTATGTATGTGTGTATACGTACATGCATACATACATAAAATTTTTCACTTTTCACGCTCTAGACAAAAAGTTACATGATCGATATACTGAGGCCCTGTACTCAGTCGAGGGCTGTGTTTTCTAGTGACAATTACATGTTGCTAACTGCGGCGGCTATAAATGAAATTGGAAGATGTTGAGAGGCCAGCACTTTTACTTTTTTATTATTTAACACAGGCGGAAAAAGCTACATTTAATCTAACTCTATCCGAAACGAATCTCAACCGTGCATATTCTGTTCCAAGTGAATTGTGCACAATGTTACACTTTGTGCATTCCTCTGTACGTTTGTGTTAAGATGTGCAGACTATGCATTGAAGAATAGCTGCGTTCAGCGGACTCAACAGTTGAGTGAGTGCTCGCTGCTATTGATGTATTCTTCTAGATCTAAAATACTGATTGGATGATCTAAAAGAATACACCAATAATAGCGAGCGCTTACTCAACTGTTGAGTTTGCTGAACGCAGCCAATGAGATTAAAGATTGAAAGATTGAAGTTTGACCAATCAGAACAAATGGAATCAGAATTTCTTTGTCCTCATTGGTGAAATTTCAATCTTTAATCTCAATCTTCAATGCATAATCTGATTCTGGCCTTAAGCAATTGGAAAGCATCAATTATTTCGAACAGTAACCTGGAAAGAAAGAATTAGATCTTACCGGATCAAATTATTGCCTAGTGGCTCAATTTACATCGTGAATCACCTAAGGGTGATATTTCATTTGTACGTTTTTGTCGCATGACAAATTTTTCAAGCCTGTTGACTAGCTATGAGATAGAGAGATCTGAGGATCTCTCTGTTCTGTACACATGTGTCGTACAACAAAAATGCACAAATGAAATAGTATCCTTATACGAGTACTAATTAGTAACTTTCTATTGAATTATCTTAATTTCGGCGATACGTGTGAACATAAATATCTTAAATGATGTGTATTTAATAAATATACAGTAAATTATTAATTATCTATAAAATTTTTTAAAATCTTTTTAAATGGAGGATCATTCAGTTATGAACTGGATTATGTTATATAATCAACAAATGCAGTGTTATTTACATATCTATAATCATTTATATATCCATTTATATATCTTATAATATATTTTATAACATATCTTTACATAGTATGTAGTACAACATCCGATATTCCACGACATTCGCTAAAAGCTGGAAAATTTCGGCCAATAGCGATTACTGACTAGCGAACAGCAAATGATCACGTAACCATCAATCGCGGCGATTTTTTCGCTGCATGAAAAGGCACCTTTATAGAATAAGGTACCAGGTCCCTGTATTCTGTAACTCGTTATACGGTCGTTATGTGTTTGCAACGACAGTTGCACAGATACTTTACATAGTAAAAAAGCTGCGCGATTGTCGTTATGAACACATAACGACTGCATAATGAGTTACAGAATACAGAGGCTCGGCTCCTATTCTTGAAAAGAAACGAATACAAAAGTCTAGGGAAATACTACAATATACGTTACGTACTATAGTATTTTCCTAGAATTTCGTACACGGTTCTTTTCAAGAATACAGGCCCTGCCCCTGTATTCTGTAACTCGTTATGCAGTCGTTATGTGTTCATAACGTCAGTCGCGCAGCTTTTTTACTATGTAAAATATCTGCGCAACTGTCGTTATGAGCACATAACGATCGCATAACGAGTTACAGAATTCCACTGCTGGGGCCCTATTCTTGAAAAGTATCGCATATGAAAAACTAGAGAAATACTATAGTATGCGTAACATATACTATAGCATTTCCCTAGTTCTTCGTATGCGATACTTTTCGAGAATAGGGCCCTTGGGTATTTATTGAGCGATTGATTCTTACTTATGAATCCTTAAGTAACAACCAATCGTTTAGTGAACAGGCTGTATTTCAAAACTCATTGAAAAAAATGTGTTATAACTTTTTAGTTGCTGATTATACCTTTAGGGTGCTATTTCATTTCTGCGTTTTTGTCGTATGACAAATGTGTGCAGAACAGAGAAATCCTCGGATCTCTCTATTCTATAGCCAATTAAAAGGCTTGAAAAATTTGTCGTACAATAAAAACGCGCATAAATAAAATAGCGCGCGGCCCTAAAAGTAGATCCTTAAATTAATTTTTATACAAAATTAAACAAAATTATACTGTCAAAATATGTCACATTTCTGCTGCAATGTTTTAATATACACTGCTATTACTGAGAATATAGTTTACGTTACATATATGTATATATTTTTAATATTGATACATATTAGAATATGGTTTGATTTTTAGAATAGAAGTCTTATTTAGCCTTATTTTATGGACTCGCTTTTAAAAAATTATTTTTACCAAAACATGGATGAAAAATTTCATAATGTTGTGCTTTTACAATAAGCGTAATCTTCGTAATCGACTCGTGTGCTTTTAATTAAGAGTTCAGACACAATGAAAGGAAAACAGAATAAGGACAAGGAGTAACATGGACATATTGTGAAATTTTTTTCAGGGAAAGAGAGGGGGGTTTCAATCAACCCAGGGATGTATCGTGCACCAATCGGAAAGACAACAAAAAAAAAGGATTTTGTTATTGTACTGAAAAGAACGTTACTGCATCGATTTTGTTGTTATAATTTACAACAATTTTTAACTTTAATGAATTCCATTTGGATAGTTTTACAACTTTTAATGTCTCTTCGCATCTCATTTTGAAGAGGAAAAATGTTACGTTTGGTACATCATGTAACTTATCATTTTAAAGACTTTTTTTTAAAGAAGAAGAATAATACAATTACTACAAGAATGTATTAATTATAGCGTATATTCTGTTTTTCGTGACAAAAACGAAAATTGTCTATATATCGCATATTTTGTCAAAGCTCAAACTAACAGAAATATTAAAAATTACTTATATGGTCTTATAATGAGAAGAAAAAAAAATTTTATGTAACAGCAAAAAAATTCACACAAAATCAAAAGTAAAGTTGTATGTTTTTTACATTTAAAAATGAAAGAGAGGAGTTTGATAGAGTATATACATTGTCAATTCAAAAATAAAATTCTTATTAATAAAGTAATGAAAAATTGTTAGACATCAATCGATGTGAGTGGATACATGCTATCAGGATATGCGCTAACGGGACCCTCTCAGAATGAAATAATTAATAAAAAATTTCGGAGAAAGGGGGGGTTTAAATCCCCTAAAATCCCTTCCCTGGATGCTTATAAGGAATAACAAATTTTACCCTATCAAAAACTATTATTTCGGTGCATTTGGTTTTTAGTAAGTTAAAATCGGTTATTCCTTATTCCTTTAGTCCTTCGAATATTGTGTTGAAATAATGTTTGAGCTATTATTCTATCTTGCTAAAAAGAAACAAAGGGCTGCTGGCGAGCCAAGTTTATGGAAAAACTCAATCCGGTCAGAACAAAAGAGCTGGCAGCAATGAGAAGAGAAAAATTGCAGCCTATATGGAGAGCATATATGTAATACTACTATATTGCTAACGCAGCCTCTTTTTGAGAGTGGGGAGTGTGCCAAGATAGTGAGATAGAAAATCGACTTCTCGCTTTCACAATTCGTGTACTTCGAATGCGCATGCATGGGGGAACGTACGCACTCATGGCACGTGTATGTAGAGGTTAGATATTATAAAGTATAATTAAAAGAAATATATATATATACCAAATATAACAAGGTATTATTCCTTTTTCGTGGCATTATTTCCTTTTTTTTAACTAGTACTTTTACATAAACCAAATAATAAACTCAACTTCACTATTGAACACAATAAACGTGATAATATATGATAAAATAGGTTGGGAACACGCGCGTGCGCATTGTGAAAGTACACGAATTATGAAAGTGAAAAGCGATCGTCTGCACCGTGATGTTTACTGCAGCTCTTAAGGCGATGCTAAAGCTCCCTGTTTTACCACATTCCTATTCGGTGAAAAATCTCTGTATTGGATGTACGGATTGCAAAAGTATTATTACTTAAATTATAGTACGCATCAACAGGACCTCAGCTGCACTGGATTTTATGAGAAAATCGAAAAAAAAATTAAAAATTCACTTACTTTTGGCTCG
>NW_017300300.1:64638-65382 GCF_001594075.2 Trachymyrmex cornetzi
GAAGTGGAGTCTACGCTGAGAATGATCAAAAATTTCGAAATCGATATATTTTTTACCATTTCTTAGTGTAACATGGCGTCTCAGCTGTCAAGTCGTGACCACATTTGCTTGATATGAAAGCTTTGCAACCCGAACGTACGAAATAATAGTTCTCAAACATGTAATTTGCACGAACATACAACGTCGAGTTATTAGAATTAGATTTAGACGCTTTATCGCGACGAATTCGTTGTACGAAAATTGACACGTATGTGTGACTGCGTGTATCATAGGCTGCATGAGATATTGCTGTGGTAGTATAAAAAGACATATCGATGTGCCGCGCGCGATGCGACATCTAGCGATTTCGTCGGAGTTCGAGCTTTGCTTTAGGATCCTCTTAATTGCCGTTAGCAATATAGTAGTATTACATATATGGTGGAGAGGAAAGCAAGGACAGTGTGCATCTTTTGCGTCGTTGTCCTATGCTTGCCTGTAAGAGATATAAATCCTAGGGCCACACGTTTCTAACATCCGAGAATCTAGACAGAGTAAACATAGGCGATCTCATAGGCCTGGCACGCGGAGCAGGGCTGGGCTTGGTTGCACTACTTTAAGGAAAAGCAGGGAGTGACAATGGAACTTTAGAGATCTAGGTAACGTTATGCGGCTGTCATAGCTCCACCTGCATTACCACTACCACTACCACTACCACTACCACTACCACTACCACTACCACTACCACTACCACTACCACTACCACTA
>NW_017300300.1:65702-74862 GCF_001594075.2 Trachymyrmex cornetzi
CCACTACCACTACCACTACTACTACTACTACTACTCTATCTTGTATAATTTGTATCTCCGAGAAATTGAACTCCGTCGTCTTATTTATCACCGGTACCTCATTTAAAAAAAAAACATTTTAAAGGTTGAACTCTTTACTTTTGAAATTAGTAATAGATATTTCAATTTGACTGATCTTTTACGGACGCAGATGGATACCTGTAAAATCTGAAAATTTTGTATAAATTTTATAAAGGTCTATGGCGTGAAGTAAAAATCATACAAAAATGCGATTTACAGCAGTCGAAAGAGTGAATCTTTACCTTCAATTTGCTTTTTTATTGAGTGCTGTACGATTTTTGTTCATCGAGTTATTAAACAAAAATGATCACCTTTCACCTCAACGTTCAATAACTCGATGAAAAAAAATCGTACAGCACTCAATAAAAAAAACAAATTAAAGGTAAAGATTCACTCTTTTTATTGCCGTAAACCACATTTTTATGTGAATTTTACTTTACGCCATAGATTATCGTAAAGTTTGTAAAAAATTTTCAGATTTGACGGGTATCCATTTGTATCCGTAAAGAATCAATTAGATTGAAATATTAATTACCGATTTCAAAAGTAGAGATTTTAAGCTTTCAAATGCTTTTTTTATTTTTTGTCTTGAATTTTTCACCGAGTTATGATGTTCTAAATATTGCGCAATTTGGAGCGTGTCCTAAAGTGTTCCCTATTTTTTGTTGAGTAATGATTGTTGAGTAGTAATTTGTAGGTAGGTATTCATTCAATATGTCCATTTATTGCTGATATCTTTTACCAAGATTCAATGGTACGTCTGTAAAAACCGACACAACATCCAAAGAAATTAATATCTCTGAATTTTTTAATTTAAAACCAGAGAGCGTTCTATATAAATTAAAACTATTATTAACATGGCCTTTGGCCGAGGGAATACTATAATAAATTATTTTATGCAGGAAATTGGCTAGAAAATATAAAGCAGTATTTTCAGCTGAAATTATGACGCGAAACAGATAATCTCCTTATGAATCTCTGGCAAATCGTATGCTTTTGTTAACAATGAATCGCTGAAATGTAAAGCCCAATATATTTTTTTAGTGAATAATCTTTTGAGAACTACTTTTTAAGAAGATTATTAAGATTGTTTTCATTTGATGGATTGAATTGTTAATGATTGTAGAGTAAGTTATCTTTGAACATTTATTTAACTGCATTTAGAGTATGGATGATCAGAATAATTAGTAATATCAATTATTTTGGCAAATGGTCACCTGATCCTTATTAACAAATATACATCTCGGAAATTTACGGTTTGTTTCATCGAGTTATTAAAATGGCCTCTGGCCAGTTTGGCTTAGAGTTGGACTAGAATTAATCTGAATCACGTGTATTTACATCACGTGAATTGATTATGACTCATGCAGTGTTTTCTATCAGGAAATCTTCCAGAGAATAAGGTGTCCATTTTCCAAGATCACTATCAAGCAAAATTCTTGCATATTTTGTTTTGTTTTTATGAAGAACAGTCATTATCAAGGATTTATTTTCGTTTGAGAATACTTGAAACAGAATTTGTACGAAATAGATATAAATATAGATTACCAGAATTAGCACATGCGCAACGCATTATTTTTAACATCCAGATGCGTGCGACGAGATTTACCGCTCAACATAAACTTGGAGCATCCATCTAAATTACATGTTATTTTAAATTGAATATATAACACTAACAATGTAGTTTTAAGATTCTTAGTTTTTGCAACTATATCGTAACATAAAAAAGGATTTACGTAAAAATGTTTTGCATTATATATAAAATAAATTATAATTTTTTCATATGCTATGACGCAAATATACACATATTGCAGTATAAATTGATAAAATATGTCACATCAGATTTTCTTCTACGTTTGTTGATTAAATTAATTAAACGTGAAATGATCAATAAAGTTTATTTTTATTGAAAATGTATGATAATGCTCAATGAATATTAAATTATATGTATTTAATTAATATATAACGAAAAGAAATTGTTATCAGTATATTTTATCAATTTATACTCTCGAAAAACTACTAAATGATAATAAATATATTTATTTTTATTATATACAGATTAAAAAAATATTTTTCGACTATTTGTTCAAATAATATTTAAATAAACATATGTTTAGCCTATATACTATTAACATTTTTTCATATCTTATGCATTATTAATTGTTTTCTATTGGTGTACATATGATATATATTTCCTTCTCACACAGCATAGGCAGTTTCCGGAGAGCTCCCCGGGAGCTCATAAAATTTTTGATGAGCTTCATTTAAGCTTAAAAATGAACTCATACGGAGGTCCCCAGGAAAACTCCTATGTCCGCTTTTGTAAGTTCCCTGGGAGCTTTATTTTGGTTCGGAAGGAGCTCTTTTTAAGATCGCAGGAAGCTCGTAAAATTTGTTGTCTAAGCTTTATTTCAATTTCAAAAGAACTCGCTTGGAGCTCCCTGGAAGCTCTGGTATTTACTTTTGAGAGTTCCCTGGCAGCTTCATTTTACTTCATTTAAGTTCTCAGGAAGTTTCATTTAAGTTTTTAGGGAGCTTCCTTTAAGCTCACAGGAAGCTCGCAAAATTTTTTGTCTAAGCTTTATTTCAATTTCAAAAGAACTCGTTTGGAATTCCCCTTGGAGTTCCAAGCGAGTTCTTTTGGAAATGGAATATCCACATTTGAGAATTCTCAGGGAGCTTCATTTAAGGTTACAGAAAGCTCGAAAAGCGTATTTTGGGAGCTTTTAAGATCAAATCTTCTTCGAAAATATCCGTTCCTTCGACGATGAGTTAGTTACTTCATGGACGGAACAAATATGGTTAGAACAAAAGCAATATCAAGGAAATCAAATGCCGGGTTTATAATGAGTCTTCAGTCTGTAGTCATTAGAAGTTGGCTGCTGGTCAAGTCTACCGATTTATTAATTTTGACCAATTCCGACTCACCTATTATCTTGCAGACTCGTTTTCGATTCACTGCAATTCACTGACTACCGACTTATGTCTTATTGTAAATAATGTAGACCTGGCAAAACTCGGAGATGAAGATCAAAAGTGGACTTGAAACATGTACGTGCTTAGGAAACTTGAAAATCGGGATAATAGCGATGATGCGATTCGAGTGCTATTGCGGGAAAAGTTGAAAGAACGTACAGGGTGTTACAGATACATACTAGGTAGTACGACGGGTTGCGCGGCAAACTTTGTCGCGCAACCCGTCGTACTACTTAGTATGTATCTGTAACACCCTGTACATACCACATGACAACGCATATTAAATACACATATGTATGCACATTTTATTTTTGGTGCAGAAATTCTAATTTGTATAAAATTTCATTTTATTTGATTAAAAAGTAAATGTATTCATATTTATTAAAAATACATGCATAGTCATAAATTATCATTAATTTATCATTTTTTAATTTACCGACATTCAAAAAACTTTGAAATTAAAAAAAAATAGTCTGTTTTCACTTGAAATCCCCAAATATTATTGCACTTAAAATAAGATATAGATATATATTTAGATGTTGAAAAGACAGAAAGCGAAGATGTTGAGTATAAAAAGTGCATGCAATGCGAAAAGATTTAATAAAACGTAACTTGAGTGATGTTCTTTCTTTCGTAGATTTCTACGCGTAAAAATAATACATTTTACAAAATTAGACGAGAAAATAGGAGAAAAAATATTTATCAAATCCTCTAAAAGTGGAGTTTTTTTTCGACAGGCGTACTCGGATCTGTTATTCCGTACAATGCTTTTCTGAAGTAAAAAATCGAGCCCAACTTTTTCGTAAAAGCATTATGAACTCCCTGGGATTTTGTCGAATTTTATAAGCTCCTCGAGAGCTCAGCAAAATAAACTCCTAGGGAACTTTTTTTGTTGAGTCGTGTAAGCTCCACGGGAACTCAGCATTATGAACTCCCTGGGAGTTCATTTTGTCGAATTTTATAAGCTCCTCGAGAGCTCAGCAAAATAAACTCCCAAGGAACTTGAACGGAGTTTTGTGCTGTGTGAGTTCTTATTAATCAGTGTTTATAATTTTTCGTATGTATTATATTTTTACTATTTCCAGAATTTTATATTTTGTATAATTGTGAGCTACTTATTTATATCATTTTTTATAAAGTATAATGATTGAACGAGAGTCAGGTGTTTGACTCTCATTTGTCTATATTATTTTTAAATTTGGAGAGTCTGTTAATTATAATTATTATATTATAAAATTTGGAGAGTCCGTTAATTATAATTATTATATTATTTTTATTAAATTTATTTATATTTAAAATGTAAGTCTAGTGTATATATAAATTAGAAAAAGAGAGGAAATGATAAAAGGGAAAGAAAATGAAATAGAAGACTAGTATGAGATAAGAAGATCGATTGTGCATCTTGAAAAATGAAAATTATAAAAGTGAGCGAATATTTACTAGCATATTTATAATTTCATTGATCAACTTGATAAATTCGTTCATTTTTGTAATTTTTGTAATTTTCGCTCATTTCAAAATACACAATCGACCCAAGATCTATTCTTTAGTAGCTCAACTAAAGTGTACATTTATTGTACATTCAGTAGCGCAACTCGCTGTTGGTACCTTTGATGTCAGCGTATACGAAATTGAACTGCACATACGCGAGTTAAGGAGGTTACCAATCATAGACCTGCTCTTCGTAGTACTAGACGGCACTAAAACTTTCTATCTCGCTTTCACTAAATGTCAAAATTATATCTATTTCGTTTTAACCCTAGTATAGTATTGTCATTTTTGGTTACCTTCTCGCTAACACTAGGGTTTGTGAAACCTTGCAACTTTGTCACGCAATGTCTCTGGACTGAATAGGTATTTTTTAGTTCAAATCGTGTGAAATTTATATCTCGAAGTCAGACAAAAACAGATAAATATGAATCAAATAAATAATATTTTATTTTCAATTAATTACAATACTTCAAAGAAATTTTATTTCGGAAAAATTCGCAAAAAATGACTACTTTGAATAAAAAATTCTCAAATTTTTAAATTTAATGTTCAAGTAAAAATTCGTAGAATTTTTTTAGTTAACTCTTTGGATTAACAAAAAAAAAACGATATGAATCGCTAAAAAAAGTATAATTATTTGAACTATCGAAATTCGACGTTTTTGAAGAATCTACATATTTTAAGTTTACAATTAATAATTAAAATTGTATTATTTGAACAATATAAAAGAGTAATAATATAAGTAGATAAAAGATTGTACATTTAGAAATATTATTATAGTATGTATAATCAAATTTATTAGGATTTAGTTTAGAGGATGATGCAACACTCGATCTAAAGCAGGAAATCCGCCCCGGCCGAGCAATCTCCGAAGACTGACAGAAATTATAATATTTCTACTATTTATTATATTGAAATATAATTCTTTTTAGTTCTACATTTTCATGTATTTACTTTTATACTATCCGAAACTCAGTAATCATATATTTAATAAAAAATAAAGAGGTACCCAGAACGGGCGGCACCCAGTTGAACACGGCTCAATTGGACACGAGCCACTCACAGCGCTTGAGACTACAAAGCTCCTAAGCACCGGTCGCTATGATTGGTGGTGTCCAATCGAGCCGTGATCAATCGGGATCACCCCCCAGAACGCTAAAAACTTACAAGCTAATCACATGTGTCAAGTACCCTCTTTGAACTTTCGTGCATTTTCACATCGAGAATAATGCAAAAAAACCCTTGCAGGCTTATCATATTTATGGACAATTAGTTTTTTTTTAGCCTCAATCCGGGTCTCCAAATTATATTATAAAAAAGTTACATTAATGTAAAAAATTGCATAGGATACGTTGAATCCATGGGTGCTTTCCAGCAAGGGACACAGTCAGACACAGTGTAACACAGTGAATCATATATCCTTGTTGTTTGCTTACGTTAAACAAGGATGAAACAATTCGCTGTGTTACACTGTGTTTGATTGTGTCCTTGCTGGAAAGCACCCCATGATTACCATACTAGGGTCAAGTACACTCATCGGGCCAATATTACATGTGTCCGTTTTTTGTTGTACGACAAATTTTTCAAGCGTGTTAATTGCTATAAGACAGAGAAGATTTCGGACCTCTTTGTCTCACAGCTAATCGACAGGCTTGAAAAATTTGACGTACGACAGAAAACGAATGCATGTAATATTGGTCTAAAAGGGATGTGTTCCGATATACACTGCCAGTACTGGCAATACTGAAAAATTGTTCCGCTATTATTACGCAGCGCGCTGCGACAGCGTCTAGTTCCTTCAATGACGTCATAAATGATAGCCATATTGCCACTGCGGCTACTGCGGCTTTCGAGGTGGAGCAGTTACAGTGCAATATGGCGTCACTTAAAGAAGCACGACGCGTCGAAATATTCGATCCAGGAAATAAAAAAATATATACATTATATTTAATTGCAAAAGATACACATATATTCATTTTACCGAAAATAATTCTTAAATTCCACATTTGAATATTTATTAACTCTGTGTCTATATAGTTTTTAACACGAGGTCAAACTGCTTGAATTGGTGATCCCATAATTAGTTCATCTTCTTCGGAAGAACTATCGCTGCTGTTTTCGTTCAAAATTTATTGACAATTTAGTACGTTTATCCATGTCTGTTTACATTGTCAGTCTATTGCGAAGTCGTTTCGAAATACGACGTTACATTAGTGCTGGCAGTATCGCAGTAATTTTGGACCGGCTGCGGCAGTGCACTGTTGTGACGTCATGATGGTTGCACTGCCAGTAAAAAGGGAACACATCCAAGGTTGCAACACTTTTTTTAATGGGATTTGGAATGCAGTCTGCTCACCGAACTATTGGTTCTTACTTATGGATCCGTAAGTAAAAACCAATCGCACGGTGAGTAGGCTGCATTTCAAAAACCATAGAAAAAAATCTATTGCAATTATTCTTTTAGTCGGTGTACTTAAAACGAAATAGATATAATTTTGACGTTTAGTGAAAGCGAGATAGAAAGTTTTAGTGCAGTCTAGTACATCGACATATAGTACTGAACGGAGCATTTGCCTAGTTTACATCGTGCACTTGATACGGATACTAACTAGTAACTAATTAGTAACTATTGAATGATCTTAATTTCGGCGATACGTGTAAAACATATATATGATATTTGTATTTAATTAATCATTTTGATGCATATTGTATAATATCAATTTAGTACATGATTCTTTGAATACATCTGAAATTAAAATAATTTAATAGAAAGTTACTAGTTAGTACATATATCAAGTGCATGATGTAAACTAAGCATATGATTGGTTACATCCTTAACTCACGTATGTGCAGTTTAGTTTCGTATACGCTGACACAAAGACATAGAGAATGGACTACGCGATCCGTATCTAAGTAATGTATCAAATGTGGTCGACAATAATGAGAGAGAGGGACCGTGGGAGACGGCCAATCTCTCTCTCATTCTTTCTCCCATTACACCATTGAATGGAAAGAGATAGAAATGGCCGTCTGCCACGATCCCTCTCTCTCATCTCTATCGACCATTTTGACACACGGATCGCGCAGTCCATTTTCTATGTCTTTGCGCTGGCATCAAACGGTGCTTTCCAATTGCTTAACACATCTTAACACGAACGTACACAAGAATGCACAAAATGGGTGCTTTTCAATTGCAATATCCCTAGACACTTTCTTGCATACGGTGACATAAGTTGCGTTCCAATTGTCCATTATCGTCGACACAACACTACACATCCGTACTCAGTCGACGGCTGTGTAAGCTTGTGTTTTCTAGTGACAATTACATGTTACTAACTGCGGCGGATATAAATGAGATTGGGAAACGTTGAGTGGCCGGCACTTTTATTTTTTTTTGTTTAATACAGCCCAATCAACAAAAAAATGTTTCAAAAATGTTTTTTAAACGTTTTTTTTTCATTGCAAAAAACGTTTTAGAAACATTAAAAAAATGTTTAATTAATGGGATAGATCCTTTTTTAATCATTAAAAAAATGTTCTTTTTACATTTAAAAAACATTTTAAAAACATTTTTTTAACATTTAAAATCCGTTTATTTTACATTTAAAAAATGTTTATTTTATATTAAAAAAACGTATTTTTAATACTTCATAACATGATTTTTTGATATTATATGAATGATTTCTAAAAATGATTTTTTGACATTAAGTACATGTTTTTTTCGTGACATCGGTAATTACCAATTGGTATAGCGCTATGTCACCAAAAAACGTGTTTAATGTAAAAAAAATCATTTTAAGAAATCATTCATATAATATTAAAAATTCATATTATAATAAAGTAATGTTATGAATTATCTCAAAATTTAAACTTGTGCTTTGCGGATCACAAGTCGATATGTACAGTCGCGGATACTGAGTTTGGAACACTTTTTTCGATGGTTTGCAGAACACGCAACAATTTTCAGAGCGCGATCTACCATTTATTGATACGTGTAACGATCGGTTGTAATCATATAGACTCAAAGTATACAATGTGACAGAAATGTATCTTGCGCGACGCGACAAACTCTTAAGATATTAATTGGATACCGTAGGATTAGAGTAAATATAAAAGTCAAATAAACAATTTTGTTTAAAAATTTACATTTCCAATGCGTTGAAAATTAATAGAAGGTTACATATATTAAAATTATCACATAATTACATATTAATATATAATATACATTATGTAATTATATTATTATTACATAATAATTTTTATTATTATTTATTGTTATTATTTATTATTATTTATTATTATTTTTACTATTATTTAATTTTTATTTTTATTTAATTGATATCTTAAGTGTTTGTCGCGTCGCACAAGATACATTTCTTGATTTCACTTTGATCCTGTATCATTTTGATATATATGCCACAGATAATCCATAATAAATAAACGTTAAATTCGACACATATATTTATTATACATACATTTATAACATTTATACATTTATTACATTTATGTAATAAATGTATAACTGTATTGTTTATTTGACTTTTATATTTACTCTAATCCTACAGTATCCAATTAATATCTTAAGAGTTTGTCGCGTCGCGCAAGATACATTTCTGTCACATTGTATACTTCG
>NW_017300300.1:75027-76500 GCF_001594075.2 Trachymyrmex cornetzi
ATATAATATTAAAAATTCATATTATGAAGTAATGTTATGAAGTATGTTATGAATTATCTCAAAATTTAAACTTGTGCTTTGCGGATCACAAGTCGAAGGTATGTACATTCCGCTGTATTTTATATTAAAGTTGTTTAAAAACTTGCACGTTTATAAAAGGTTACGTTAAGTGGATCCTAGTCCAATATTTGTATTTACTTTTTGCAATCGAGTGGGACTTCAAAAGATTGCTCGTGTCTTAAAGAATTTAAAAAAAGGTTTTATTATTTTTACACTCGCTTTTTACCCAAAATTCACAAAAAAATTTGAAAATTATGACGATTATTCAAATCGAACCTTCCACCGTACTTTCGAAACAGATCGAGTATAAAATCTGAAAAAGAAATGTTAATCGGAGATACCCAGATAGCCAGACGTGTCGGAAGCACGCACTGTAAATGTATGCTACATATTATGTTGGCAAAAATCGGACAGCAGTCGAGCACGATCTGTCATTTCAACTAACGTTAGCAAAAATTCTAAAGACATTGCATCATAATATGCTTTAAAAAATGCTAGAAAAATTGAACAAAATATATTCGGCATAAATAGAACAAAATTCATACATTATATGTTGGCACAATATATAAACAAGTAGTGTATGTCAAAACAGGGCGGTAGTAGCACTCTAAATTCTTTTCTCTAAATTCAATGCCATTTTAGGTCAGTATATAACGGGATAATAACATGTATAATCAATACATTGATGTATTACATACATACATGTACCCAGATAACCAGACGTGTCGGAAGCACGCACTGTAAATGTACGCTACATATTTATGTTGGCAAAAATCGGGCAGCAGTCGAGCACGATCTGTCATTTCAACTATAGTTAACGCTATAGCGTTAACAAAAATACAGTAAAAATTCTAAAGACATTGCATCATAATACATGTTATATCGTACCATAGTTTTCCCGTTTATCGATAGACGACGTATCTATCAATATTTATCTCGTATTTAAATTTCTGTCACGGGCAAATATAAAGACTACATAACGCGGCTAGTGAAAATAAAAATGTGTAATATTTTCTTATCGATTTAATTTCTGTGACACAATTCCTATAAAGAATTTTGAATATTAAATTAATTTTTTTAAAACCGAGCAACAATTCTCTCAATACGGAAAATTATTCATTTATTAACACTATTTAAGATACAAAAAAATTAAAAATACAATTTCTATTTAGCAAAATCTTATTCTGATTAAATGTACTTCTTTAAGGGGATGCTGGAGTGACGGTCGAAGTTAATCAAGGTCGAAAGTACAGATTTTTTAAAATTCCAAATTCGATAATAGTGACATCTTTCATTCATTTCTTATACTTATTATATATCGTTGTGTCTCGCTCGAACGCATTCATCTGTCCTTCTCTAACATATTGCAACGCCATCTCTTAGAAAGAGATCAACTAAAATACTGCTCGGTTT
>NW_017300300.1:76747-78302 GCF_001594075.2 Trachymyrmex cornetzi
TCCCAGTTTTGGACACAAAATACACCAGGAGCAGGTACATTAGCACGGATATTTCAATCGTGGAGAAGGAATTTTTATTCTGTGCAACTAATTCGAAGAACCGCACAAGGAACATAAACGCTTGCTTTATCGGTAAAAAAGAAGAATCCAGCATCCCCTTAAGCGTTTATGTTCCTTGCGCTGACCCCCTTAAGCGTTTATGTTCCTTGCGCGCGGACAAGAGCCCTTATGCTTTATGTACTATGCAAGATCTACAAAACGAGAAGTGGGGATGGAAATAAGGGACTCTGATTGGTTGATTCGCTTATGCACTATACCTTATGCGTTAAGGGCTTCACACATGAAATGCATAACAGAACATAAGCATAACATAAGGCTGCTAAACTAATGAGCATCTTATGTAAATCAATATGGCGACATTATGGTAGATGCTCATTGGTCCAGCAGTCTTATATTATGCTTATGCTCTGTTATGCATTTCATGTGTGAAACCCTTTATGCAAAAGTCTGTGCGGCCTTTAAGATGTGTTAAGCAATTATAAAGCACCGAGTGAGCACCCAGCACTTATATGCATGAAGTACGTGATAAAGTCTAGGAATAGTCGATTGATGTTTTTCTGCATGGTACTGTGACTCTATATTTGAGTCGGAAAATCAAATAAGGGGAAACCAGAAGAAGATTGATGTTTGAATGTAGCAGAATACCCAGATAACCAAATCTGAAGAGACTGATTTTGAATAAGGTCTGCTACCAATTTCTGATTGCAAAAAAACAACAAATTGACCACAGAGTTTGTACTATCAGACAATGTCAGCAAACTACTGTCAAAAATATTACGAAATCTGAAGACATGCTATGCCAGCAAATTGGTGACAGAAACCAAACAGAGTCTATTGCATAACCTGATGGCAGATTGGTAGCAGAAACCGAGCAAGATCTGCCATTTTATACGGTTTCGCCCCGAGATGAATTTGCTTCTCATGAAAAGAAAACATCCAGGAGTCCTATAAGAATTGGCGTATGTAAATCGAATAGGCAAATCTAGAGATTTCCAAGCTCTTTCGGAGTGTTTCTGAATCTCCAAATATTTTTTTGACTAGTTTTTCACTTTCTCAAGTGTATTTTGAAATATGAAGCTAATCAATAATACTTTAAACAATAAAACTATATCGATATTTTACAGTTTTCACACCAGTATATATATATAAATATGTAATTAGATATGTATAATTATATATACAGGGTGTTTGAACATTACCGGGTAATCGATCACGAGCAGGTAGAACGGACCGAATTAAATCGAAAATTCTTATACCATTTTGTAAGTTGCGCAATAGTTAACGAGATATTAACGTCTAAAGATAGTCGAATAAGCGCGTCCGGCCGGCCTACTGCTGCAGAATATACAATCTACCGTTCCCTCCGATCGCACGGCGCGTGAGTCGCTGGGAGTGGGAACTGCTATTAAACGTCTTCAAACCAGTGGTGCACATTTGGCTCCCCGGCAACACGAGAATCATCCCCACCACTCTCGCTATCTCGCTCCCTCTCGCG
>NW_017300300.1:78416-90445 GCF_001594075.2 Trachymyrmex cornetzi
GCCGTGCGATCGGTGGGGACGGTAGGTTGTATATTCGGCACCAAAATAGGCCGGCCGGACGCGCTTATTCGACTATCTTTAAACGTTAATATCTCGTTAATTATTGCGCAACCTACAAAATGGTATAAGAATTTTCGATTCAATTCGGTCCGTTCTACCTGCTCGTGATCGATTACCCGGTAATTTTCAAACACCCTGTATATAACCGTTTATATATATGTACGTAAAATTTCTTATGAGAAACTAGATCGATTTAAATAAAAATGACAAAGTTTGCTCGGTTTCTGCTCGTAATCTGCTATCAGATTCGGTCAGCAGATTCTATTTCTGCTGCCAGTCTGTTTGCATAGAACAGGTTCTGTCAACAGAAGCAGAATGCAACATCAGTTGTGATCAGTTTGCTAACATCTTCTAATCAAATTTGCTACCAGTTTGTCAACATCCTGCTAACCTTTTCGCTATCTGGGATAGATATGCATGACGCGCATAACAGCAAACGAAAAGTTACACAAGTACATATACAAAAGGTATATATTTTAAATTAAAGTCAAATATTTGCATAAAAATAGCATGTATAGATTTCACTCTGAATAAATCAGATACATTTCATCATCAAGGAAAATGTTAATAAGATCTTTGACTTATACTTACTTTGAGAAAATTAAAATCCATTATGGTATATTTCTTGAATCTGGGCAAATTCGTCGCCGGTGGTGTTATTCGACCACTCGAAAAATGATCCGAAGAATCTGAGTTTCGTTGATTATCTGACGACTGTGAAGGAGCTAAAAATAAATCATAATCAGCAAATCGATCTTTGTTATAAATAATTAAAATAAATGTAAGATTAAACATATATATGTTCGTTGGAATGCAAGCATATGTTTTCTCCGATTCATGCAATTTGCTAGACAGACAAAAATAATTAATTTTAACTTTTCAGTGCAACAAACATGAGAATACGGACAAATATACTAAAAATAGATGAAATATATTATATAAGCAATATTTGTATTATACATATACGTGTGTGCGCGCATTTGTTATATGATTTGCTTATACATACGTATATAAAATATAGGTTCTTCATTACGAGCATCAAAAGAATTTCTTATGATTTTGATTATCTTATTAATTCGTTTTTATGAATCAACTACTAACCACGTAGCAGTAAAATATTTCTTAAAAATAGATCTGACAGTTAAAAAATTATTTACATAATTTGTATTCATATTTATGTTTGTGAAATTAGCTAAAAAACAATCAATATACCACAAAATATTGTTTACTTTAGTAAAACTGTTTATCGAAACGTTGCAATTAAATAATTAACAATACGAGAGGTACTCAGATCATTACTCACTTCTCTTTAAAGCTTGCAATGCTTCAGCGACTAGCTTTTGATTCAATCCACATAGATTCCCTGTCAGTTTTTCGCATTTCTTATGGCAAGCCATGTCACAATCTGTAGGGATGTTTTATCAGAGACCAATCAAGGATACTATTATTATATATACATTAAATACAGGGTGTCTGGAAATTACCGACAAATGTTTCGTGGGTAGAACAGACTATACTGAGCCGAAAAGTCCTGTACCATTTTGCGGTGTCAGCAATAGTTAACGAGATATTAACGTTTAAAGATAGCCGAATACGCGCGTTCGTCCTACTATTGCCGAAGGTACGGCCCACCGAGCGCACGGCGCGTGGGCCGCGAAGAGCGGGGATGGCCTAGTAGGCGCGCCACGCCGTTCGAGTTAAAGGGGATGCTAAACCGATTACCGAACTCGATCAAGATTGATAGTACAGACTTTTTTAATTCCAAATTCGATAATAGTGGTGGCATCTTTGATTCAGTTTTTACATTATATTATATAAAGTAGGGAAGGCTCCGCTTGCACACATTGCATGTTGCGTCGCTAATTGGCTAATTTAAAAATAAAATATTCTCATTAGTAAAGCAGTGAAAAATTACTAGGCACCAGCTGATATGAATGGTGTGTGCAATCGAGATTGTAGGCAAACGGGATCCTCCCTATATAATATATGTATATCATTCTGTCTTACTCAACGCATACATCTGTTCTTATCTAACATATGCCAGCAACATCTATCGCAAGGCCGCGCAACTACTACACGGAATTTCGGCTCTGTTGACAGTCCCAGTCTTCGCAAAGCACCTGTATACATATTTTCTATTCGGTGGCAATACTTTTTTTCTAGACTTTCAATCTTAGTTCTACAAACTCGGTATCGTTTGTTTCAATAATGTGACCTGCACGCTTATTTTCAAGATGTGGATTTAAAACTCTTATATCGAACAAATATATATCTGAGGTGACAGCTGTACAAGCCAAAAGTAAGTGAATTTTTAACGAATTAAAAATTTTTTTCGATTTTCTTATAAAATCCAGTGCAGCTGAGGTCCTGTTTGTGTGTACTTTAATTTATGTAATAATACTTTTGCAATTCGTATATCGAATACGGAGATTTTTCACCGAATGGAAATGTGGGTAAAACAGGAGGCTTTAGCATCGCTTTAAAGGCTCGCCTGCTAGGCCATCTCCGCTCCTCGCGGCCCGCGCGCCGTGCGCTCGGTGGCCCTACCTTCGGCAACAGTTGGTCGGGTGGACGCGCGTATTCGGCTATCTTTAAACGTTAATATCTCGTTAACTATTGCTGACACCACAAAATGGTACAGGACTTTTCGATCCAGTATAGTCTGTTCTACCCACACACGAAACATTTGTCGGTAATTTCCAGATACCCTGTATAATATATAAAGTAACTCAGGGGAAGATGCCACATGGAAAAAGACCACATTATTTATACCCACGTAATATTATAGCAACATCACAGCAATATTATTTTTCCATTGCAATATTACAACGAAATATATCAGAAATATTGCTGAAATATTGCGATATCATAGTGTAACATTAAAATTCTCGAAAATAAATCACAGTAATAATATTGTATAATATTATAGTAATACAACTGTGATGTCATAATATATTATTATAATATTATGCAATATTTATGTGATATTTATATAATATTAATATAATACTGTAAAGAATTAAATCGTATTAATAAATTTTTCAAAATGTTATTAAAAAGCTTTATGAATTAAATTTTTATATCAGCCGTTCTGAAATACGTGACAAAAATTTCTTGAGATAAATTACAAAGATGATCCATTAAATCATGAACATGATTATAAAACACGATACATAAGATATTAAATTTAGATTCATTTTATTTAAATTGAAAAGATAACAATAATAACTGTATCTTATTGAGGACAATAATACGTTTGAGTCCATAATATTGCTAGAAGTCAAAATAATAATCTGTACAATATAGGAAAAAATTGATACTTGATTTTGTTTACTACACTACAAATCACAGCATGTTGGAATAGCTAGTCAAACAAAACAGATGCATAGAATTACGGTTCCGTCAGACGTATATACCGCAAACGCTTATAAAATTTCATACAAAAATAAAGTTATTATTTTGTGCCAATATTATATACAACTCAATAAACCAAAATATGTAACATTGCACTAAGTATTATGTTCTGGTGTAGCTTTATATCAATAACTTTGAATCGTTTATGTATTAGATATACATACTTCAGTGATATGTTTACGTATGTATGACATATATGTTACGTATGTAAATGTTATATATTTCTCTATATTTTATTTACGTAATTCCATACGCTCTAAGAGCATACATTATAACTTTTCAAATTTAGAGGCACAGAAAGCACTTCAAAAGAGTTGGGAATTTCTGGAAGATTTGCCAAGATCAATTCGATTTGCGAACGCCTTCTTATAGAAAGTCTGGACGTTTTCCTACTTACAAGAAGCGTGTTCCTCTTATAGCGGATTTGTATACTTACTTTTTATACATTTAACCATGAAATATAGTATTGATTTTTCCGCGCATTCCCTAAGTCATATTACAGTTATGATGCTCTGGGATAATTTTGTGATATGTTAATAACATCTCATTAATATCTCTAAAGCGAAATATCATTGAAACATCATTTGATGTTATTTTGCTCTATTTATATTATAACAATATATTACAATAATATTACTGTAATATTTTAATGTTATTCATTAACATGTAATATATCAATAATACGTTTTAATTCTCTAGCTCTAGTATGCTAAATAGTAATAAAGAGAAGATAAGTCAATTAAGAGCAAAAAATTGATCAAATTAAAAACTAATTTATTATAATTTCGCAACGTTATTACTAATTTTTTCTAATGAAATACATAATAAGAGGAACGTTTCGACGTGAATTAATCTTTCTCAGCTCTAAATGGAAAATAATAATGCAAATAAGAATTAAAATTCACATCATAATTGCATAATGAAACGTCAAAAAAAGTCAATTACAAAACTTTATAAAACCGACTGAAATCATAAGTTGGACACATGTAAAATCAAATTAAACATATATTGTGGGTAAATTTTTAATTTGTTTTTTATGCTCTTAATTGATCTTCCTTCTTTTTATTGTCGCATATCAATAACATTTTTATTATATTGTATTTAATTATACTACATAATATTATGGGTATATTGCAATATTTACGCCATATCACGTGTTAGGTGGATAGTTTTTTTCCAGGAATTAAAGATAAACACATTATTTATAACGACGTTATCTTTTTTGGTAACTGTAACGGAAATGTAGATGCATTTTTTGTGACAATAATAGACCTGTTATTTTTGGCTGAACTTTTTGCACGATTCATCTTTACTCTTTTTCTCTCCAACGCGTTGCAACGTGGAGAAAAAGGGAAAAAAGATGAATCGTGCAAGAACTTTAGCTAAAAAGAGCAGACCTAATGAATTTTCCTTTACAGCACAAAGTTGCACAAAAGCTGCAGCAACACTGCTGTAACATTACATGTTACACCAATATTGCAGAGATTTTGCAGCGATATTGCTTCCAATTCTGTGCTATATGGGTTACACAGTTATTTTTATGGTTACTTTTATATTTTAAATCTATTTTCGATAATTTTTTGTATGGGTACTCAATCTTTGGCCGGTATTCATAATTTATTCTTACTTTAAGACCGTTTCAAATAACGTTTTAAAATGCTAATACGGCTCTATGATTGGTTTATGACGCCTTAAAAATGCCAAAAACCACAAAGCTGTATTAATATAAGAACAAGCTTTATGAATATCGTCTTTAAGTTGTGAAGTGATGTACTATAAAATTTGTTGTGAAAAATATCATTTTATCTGGATTATGTTTCAAGACCGGAAATTTAACCGGTGTGTGGTCTGTAGAACTGGATATGTATACATATGTATAAATTCACTGTAAAACACTATTATATATACAAAGCTTTAGCTTGGATAAAGCATTTCTTTTCTTACCCATACAGTACAGAAAGATTGCAAAATAATTGCAGATATATCTTATTGCAATGTTGTAATATTGCAAATAGATTGCACAATGTATTTTCAATATTGTTGTAATTTCATAGCATCATAAGAATATCCGCCTTCAACAAGATAGCGCTGTAATGTTGTAGCAATGTTGCAGCGTAATGTATTTGCAACTATTATTAAAAATTTTTTACAGTTGGAGAGGGGAGTGAAAGTCGCTTCGTGTTGAAAATCAAAACCTATGTAGAATAGTGTTTAGTGTATTGCATATATAGCAAAAATGATGCAGAAATAATGCTTATCTTTCAAACTTTTTTTATTCATAACTTTTTAATAAACAATGATCGTCAACTAAAACCTTCTGAAAGTCACTCAGGATTATGACCTTGACAACATATGTCAAGGTCAAGGTCATCGGCGCGGTGTCCCCTAATCTGTATAATTACCATGAAATTTCCACCAAATAGTTTTCAATCGAAGAGCAATAAATTTATGGTGGTACTATGATAATGAGAGATAGCGTTTATTAGCTTAGCAGAAACGTCGCTCATATTAGGCATCTATCTCATAATAGTTTCCTCTATATATTTTAAAGTTTACGTATATAGATATATAGATATTTTATATACATATTTTCGCAAATATATATTTTACATATTTTATGCAGGTATGCCTATTTTATACATATTATTAACTGATGAAATGGAAATAATAAGAAACTCCACGCATTCTATCTCATTTTCATTGTAATATATTAAAAAAATTTTTTTAATTCAAATATATCAAAAAATTATGAGAATTGATTATAAAGTTTCAAAAGTCTTGTCGCGCGGCGATGACAACAAATGTTGAAATGAACACTATAGTTCCTAAATTAATGGAAATAATTAACAATCATATAACATGTAATTGGCGCATGTTTCCATATGTGATAGCAGTTCATTACTCAAAAGCCAAAATGTTTTTAATGTCTCTGTAACAATACTGCAAGATTTGCAAAATCTTGCGCCATAATACGTATTATATATTACAATTCCTAATACTTACAATGTTGCAACGATATTACAGCGCAATCTGCAATATTGTAACGTTTCTGCAATGTTACTGCAAGTTTCTGTGCTGTATGAGTAGTTGTGTTTTCACATATCAGTCTAGTGTCAGTACTGTTTATTGCGTTATTAATATTTAAACAAACTATATTGCAAAATGTTTTAGACTGATTTTATTTTAGTATTAAAAACATAACGGAAATATAACTTATCGTTACTTTTGAAGTAACGGTAACGATGACGAGTGATTTTCGAAAATCAGTAACATAGTAACGGTAACTAATTACTTTTAGAAAATAACTTCCCATTCTCCCTACCCAGCAAACACCTAATATAAATACAATACGAGTATAACGTAGGAGTAACATGCAATATAATCGTTATTAATACATATTATACGTATAATATGAAATATATTTTATACATTAAAAAAAGAGTTCATAGAACAGCAGAATTTTATATTCGTTTGTAATACACATAAATATAGTATAATGTTCTGATAATTATTTACATTATACAGGGTGTCTTAAAATGATCGCCAAATATTTCGTGTACTGGTAGAGCGTACTAAACTGAGCTGAAAAGTCTTATATCATTTTACAATTTTCGCAATAGTTAAGATATTAATTATTAAAAATCATCAAATATATTGGTTTTCAATAAATTTTTACTCAAGTACTATCAATTTTACAGAAAAAACAGCAAGGGACAAAAATTGTTTATTTCTTCTCATAGAACTCTAAAAATTTGTTCAATAATTTTTCCATATTTTTTATCATTTTACAATTTTCGCAATAGTTATAACTATTGCGAAAATTGTAAAATGATAGAAGACTTTTCAACTCAGTTTACTGCGCTCTACCAGTACATTGAATATTTGGCGATTATTTTAAGACACCCTGTATAATGTAAATAATTATCAGAACATTATACTATATTTATATGTATTACATGAAATTCTGCTGTTCCATGAACTCTTTTTTTTAATGTATAAAATATGTTTCATATTATACGTATAATATGTGGTAACATATGTAATAATAACGATTATATTACATGTTACTTCTATATTATATTATATTTATAATAATTCAGCGCGCAGTTTGAATAACTACAAAAATATGATATATATGCATGTACATATATAGGATATAGATAGTTCACTGGGAATTATTTAGTCAAAAAATCTAGCTTTGACCGTCATAGGCCTGAATACGCTTATACTTAGTGTTTAATTCTTGTCGGTTCGAATAAAAAAATCTTATTAGTGGTTATACACGCTGCCTGCAAAAAAGCGTTATTGTTCTTACATATACTGATTATTGCAAAGAATATTACTAAGGCCTCGATGGTCTAATGGCTTAGGACACTCGTACGGAATACAAGAGATCCGGGTTCAAGTCCCGGTCGAGGTAATATTTTTCGCAATAAATTTATTTAAGGTTTTCAGCACATTGTCAATTTAATTTAACTTGTGATATTATTGTAGTAGTTTAATTGCGTTAGATAAAGTCCGGAAAAATTTCGGCACGCAGTTTGAATAACTACAAAAATATGATATACATGCATGTACATATATAGGATATAGATAATTCACTGGGAATTATTTAGGCAAAAAAGATCTAGCTTTGACCGTCGTAGGCCTGAATACGCTTATACTTAGTGTTTATATTATATTTATATTTGGTGTTTGCTGAGTAGGGAGAATGGGAAGTTACTTAAAGTTGATAGTAAAAAAAATATTGAAAATCAATATTCGACAATTTTTAGTAATTAATATTTTGTTAATTATTGAGAAAATTGCAAAGTGGTAAAGAACTTTTCGACTGAGTTTAGTCCGCTCTATTAGCACACGAAATATTTGGTGATCATTCTGGGACACTCTGTATAAACGCCTCACCGATCAACTTGACCTTGACTAGGTCATGACCCTGAGTGACCAACAATGCTCCAACAATGATCGGCATTTAGGCTGCGTGCGGGTTAGTGAAGGAATCTAGCTGAAAATCGGTCGAAATGTGCAACTAGGGCTTACGTTCCGAGTCACGCATGAAGCGCATAGACTACACAGAAAGTCGTTCCAAATTAGCTATTGCGCGCTTCGAAAGTGTTAAGAATTCCCCAGATTGTACTAACCGTATTGAATTCTTAGCACTCCTCCCAGCGTATTAACTGCTTCTCTTTTAACTTGAGGCAGTTGATACGTCTTCATGCAATCTATACGCTTCATGTATAATTCCGAACGAATATTCGTATGGTACTGTGATCTTAAGTGGATCGCGCAGAAATCTTTCTAAGAACTCTAAAGAAGAACAAATATTATGGCGAAGAAAAAGTCGAAACAAATAAAATTTATTTTATATTATAATTAGTTTATTTTACCTTAATTAATTACGAGTTTTTAAATTTGGAAGTCAATCTTTTCAAAGTTTAATGTCATGTTACGTTATTATGTTAAATACTCTTAACTAACAATTAAAAATGTGTTATAAAATAATGTAATATATTTAATAACAATATAGTAATATAATGTAATAGTAATGTAATATACGTATATATAATTCATGTATTATATTACATATTATTGTATAGTAATATAATAATATAATTTGAAATATATATTTTTAATTCTTGGTATTTTTATAATTTGCAATTAAAGATGTATGGGTGATATTTTAACATAACAAAATTATGAAAAAACTACAGATTATTCTAATTGTAAATCACATTTAAAAATAATACGACAAATTTGGAGACGGTTTACTATCTGGATCATAAGTTATTTTAATAAATAGTAGTATCTATTTTTTAAATCTGCTCTAATAAAAATGTATGGAAATGTATTATACATATAAGATAAATGACAAAAATCTCAACTTTTTAATATAAGTACATTATGTATTCAAGATTATGTCAAGTTACATATTGCAATGCATGAACTAATTGTCCAGTAAATAAATAAACAAAATATTTATTTGTTTTGTATCTTTGTAACACTAATCAGTGAATTGCAATTGTTCATTTTTAACATTACCACTGCAGTCCACTCAGCGCACAGCTCGCATAGGAAACCGATCCGAATTCACAAGCCCTTCAAGCGTGTTATGCACGCATTGAAAAAACAGAACGATTTCGAAGCGCATCAGTATTGCAATCCATGCGCTTCATACGCAAGGGTGAAATTACAGAATGCAGAAAAAGGCTACAGAATAGAGAATGTGTTATTGAAACAACCAATTAACGCTAACAACTAATTAACACTATTCGGAATAACACAGAATAACGCTGATTGGTTGCTTCTATGACGCATTCTTTATTCCGCAGTCGTTTTTCGCAACATATAATATCACCCTAACTCGGAAGCCCTAAATCCCAATTCTGCGATAGGGGATTATTTCAGTGCTCATCGACAGTGAGCAAGCTGCATTTCGAAATTCATTGAAAAAAAAGCCTTGATATTTATTTATTATATTATAATATTTGATACTAATAGCTAAGGTTTGGTAGCTTATTCGAAGCTTATTTAAAACTGAGCAAATAACATATGATTTTGATCAGTGTTTTCATCACGTGTCTGATATAAGTTATAATTTGTAGTATTCTTATATGTGTAAAAGTTGCAACGGTATTATTAAATGAAAATAGACTTATGAGATTAAACACATACGTGTAAAATACTATATTCGGCAGTTACTTCAATACAAGGCAGTTCTTCGTGCCTAATAATATTTCTTGTGAATTTGTATAATTTCCATGAGTTCACAGAATGCTCGTCAGATGCAAAGTTATCTGAGGTCTGTTTTTTATTGCTGCATTTTCTGAACTAATACACACAGTGCAATAAATTGAAGTGAAACAAATATACGTTTGTTTCACTTTAACTTATTACACCGATTCAGAATGCAACAATAAAAAACAAACCTCTGGATCGTAGTGACACATATACAGCACACATGCATGCATTATGCTGGCATTTTGTAAATATTTTGTTATTTGGAATAATATTAATTATATTATAATAATATATATAATAGATATAAAACGTCTTTTTCAGGCGATTTCAATAAACAGTATTAAAAGGATCCTGAAGTGAAGTTCGAACACTGATGAGATCGCTGCTTTACCGATAAAATGCGACACATCGACATATCTTTATATACTATACTACGTCAGTGTCGTACTCACACACACATACCTACAAATTTTCTAATTAAATAATCTTTCGTATTAAGTATCTAAACCTAATTCTAAGTACTCAACATTGGTTGTTCATGTAATCTCTAGTTCAAACCAAGATTGTTTTATATGTATGAAGTATAAAACTCGTATATAAAGCAAACATTATTACGAGTCGGCAGTTAAAAGTTGATAACAAAACTGTAACTTTCTACCTTTTTTTCGTTTTGGCATAAAGTCGACTGGTTTGAACTACATTATCGTTTATACTTTAATTATGGAAAAGGATTTTTTAATCTGTAAAGGCAGTTCGAAAAATACTTGTTTGAAAAAATTGATAAAACAGATTCTAACACTAAAGCGAAGCCCGAACACCGACGAAGTCACCAGAGGTCGCTGTTTTTCCAGCGCATCGATCTATCTTTATATACTACCACACCAATATTTCACGCAACCTATGATACACGCAGTCGCACGTTCGTGTCAATTTTCGTAAGAGACTCCGCCCAACAAAAAGAACAGGGAACAGAGAACAGAGAATAAGAATTTCAATTTATCAGAAATCATGTATTGTGGAATACATAATTTCTGATAGATTGAAATTCTTATTCTCTGTTCTCTGTTCCCTCTTCCTTTTATTGTGCGGAGTCTCTAAGTCTAGTGACGAGCGTGAACCGGAACGGATGTCTCGGTTTGGATATTGCATCATGCCTAATTTTTTTTTAAATATTGCCGTTAAAATGTTTAACGGTGCTTTGGATTTAACTGGCCATGTATCTCGTTTTCGAGAACCAAGGCTAATCAAAGTTAAAAGAAGAAGAAGTCAATTTTCGTATAACAAATTCGTTGCGATCAAGTGTTTCAGTCAAATTCTAAGAACTCGACATTATTTGTTCATGCAAACTACGTGTTTGTGGATTACTATTTCGTAAGTACAGGTTACAAAACTTTCGTATCAAGCAAATGTTGTCATGACTTGACAGCTTGAGACGCTATGTTACACTAAGAAATGGTAAAAAATATATCAATTTCAAAATTTTTGATCTTTCTCGGCATAAACTTCACCTCACAAACACGTATTAATGCGTATACTTTAATCCTGGAAAAGGATTTCCGAATCTGTGAAAAAGAAAAAAAGTATTTGTTATATAAAAATTACATGATTTAGTCGGTAATACAGACGGTTTTAGGATCCCCTTAAGGGGATACTAAACCGATTACCCAACTCAATCAAGGTCGACAGTACAGACTTTTTTAATTCCAAATTCGATAATAGTGGCGACATCTTTGATTTAGTTTTTATATTATATTATATAGATTATATTATATATTATAATATATATCATTCTGTCTTACTCAAACGCATACATCTGT
>NW_017300300.1:90748-92412 GCF_001594075.2 Trachymyrmex cornetzi
CAGCTGAGGTCCTGTTTGTGCGTACTTTAATTTAAGCAATAATACTTTTGCAATCCGTATATCTAATACAGAGATTTTTCACCGAATGGAAATATGGTAAAACAGGAGGCTTTAGCACCCTCTTAAGTGCAGAAAATAGATCGATGAGATTAAACACACATGAGTGAAAAAATATTCGGTCAAAGTGATTTTTTGTGGCTAATAATATACTTGTGAATTTAAATTTCCAATTCAAGCTAACTATGCGTCGATTATCGGTCTTGAAACATAATCTTAAACCGAAGCTGAGTAGTAATATCACAAATTATTGCTGCAAATAAGCAATAATTCTTAAAAAGCTGTTAACGATTTAATGCTAAATGTGTAAATAATTTACCTGCCTGGCACTGGCACAGCATGCATTGTTCGATGTCTTACAACATTCCATTTATACGTTTTGGGTCTTCATCAGCGACCAAGTACACAAAGAGTTTGTGTACTTGGTCGCTTATGAAGACTCAAAACGTATAAATGGAATGTTGTAAGATTTAAATTACTGACTTATTGAGTAAAAATGTGACTTATTTTATAAAAAAAAGTTTTAATCTGTGCACTTCTTACTGCATTTAATTCCCACAGCCCCCTTGTTATTTTAATTTATTTGAATGATATCGGGTATCCTTATTGTTTTTTATTATTTGTAAATAATTTATTGCGAAAAATATTACTCCTCTGAAGGTATATTTTCACTTAATATCAAGACGCAGCAATGTCTCGACGCGAAGATTATTTATTTATGTTGCCTGAAAAAGACGTTCTATCTAAATATACTATTTTATTGCGATTAATTGTCACATACCTCGTTGATCGAATTGGAAGCACGTCTACACAGAATACACGAGATTCGGGTACGAATTCCGACTGGGGTAAGATTTTTGGCGATAAATTAATTACAGTTTTTAAGATATTCGTTAGCATCAAACCATTAAGGTTTAATTCTGAGATGCTTATTTGCAGCAATAATATTAAATTTCTTGCCAATTTAATTCGCATAAAGAAGGCACGGCAGTGTCGCTGCGCCTAGCTTAGCGCCGAGACACTACCAGTGTCTCCAGATTTGTGATAATTACTATTCCAGCTTTTGTTTAAGTTTGTGTTTCAAGAATGACAAATAATCAGTGCACAATTAGCTTGAACTGGAAATTATATAAACTAATAAGAAAAAAAATATTATTAGACACTGTTACGTCCTGTCATCCTTATAAGTAAAATTTTCTTTTTTTTCCCTCTCGCTATTCTACGCTATATTTTCTTTTGCTATTTGGTTTCACATCGTCTGTATAAAATACCTTAGTTTAAACATTTTGCGTGAATATTCCATGTGAAAACTTATTAGGATAACATTTGGAGGTAAATATCTAGATCAGAGGACCCCATCACAATGACCTTGACCTTGACATATGTCATCAAGGTCATGACCCTGAAAGACCTTCAACAAGTTTTAGGTGGCTTTCATCTTCGACTCTCACCCTCACTCCCATCCTACAAAGAGGCGCACGACTCTCACCTTCGACTTTCAACCCCCCTCCCCCTTGCTTCAGGGGTGTACGACTCTCACCTTCGATTCTCACCCCCACTCCCCCTGCTTCAGGGGCGCACGACTCTCACACCTGGAAATTCGTGCG
>NW_017300300.1:92489-94063 GCF_001594075.2 Trachymyrmex cornetzi
TCGGGTGCCCCTGAAGCAGGGGGGAGGGGAGGTGAGAGTCGTGCGCCTCTAAAGCGAATTGATAAATTCTTTGATATTATGAGTGCAATATATCCACTAGATAATGTAAATATTGATTAAAATTCTTAATTTAGATGTATGTACTGTAAGTCCTCTTTATTTTGAAATTTAAATACTAAAACTTGTTGAAGGTCACTCGGGATCATAACCTTGACAACATATGTCAAGGTCAAGGTCATTGAGGGAGGGGAGGGGATCCCCTGATCTAGATATTTATCCATTTGGATAATCGTATTAGTCGTATTACTCTCTATCACTCCGTATCGGCGTGACGTATGCGTTGGCTAGCGTGAGCTAATCAGATCACTCGTGAGACGCGTGCCGCGTGCCGATGCCGAACAATGCAATTCGTGGAAGAGATAACTCTGTCCGGAGTTGAGAAATTTATTTTCACGAACCGAAGCTTTTATCACATTGTTATCGTACATAAAAATCATTATGAATTAATTTGATTGAGATGCTTCAACCCCTGTAATCGCTCGAAACGAGCGGTTATTGCGGATCAATCACAGCGCGTATTACTTGTCCTTCGAATTCACAAACGAAATCTTATTCATACAAACTAAAGCTCTTCGTGTTTTGCATTCGTATGTTATGCTCTTCACATTTTTTTTAAATTTCACTAGGGTAAAAGACCATATTATTGGCATATTAAGCGTTTAGACATGTTTGATTTAGTATACACAGTAAAATAGAAAATGTTAATTTTAACATTTTTTACATGTCTCAGGAGATCCACTCTAAATTTTAACTTAAAGTAACTCATTCGTCTTGTGTTATTTATTAAAGAACTAGTAATGTTAAATAATTGACACAATACTTTACATTTATATTTGTTATTTTGACTTTAAGGGTGATTTAAAACTAACATATAAAATAAGTAGAGTACATAGAAGAGTAGTTGCAGTAACTCGTAAGAAAATGTTAATAAAACATTTTTGTTCGTATACAATGTGAATGAAAAAATTCTTAGATGTTAAATTGACTTTGAGGTATATAGATTAATTGAAGCAATTGTGTTAAAAACACTCAAAATAACATTCCATTTTCAATTGACATACGCAATTGTTAAGTTAGAAAGGTAACATGAATCTAACACATCAAAATGTTACAAAAATGATAACATATCGGTTGTATGTTTATTTTACTTGAAGTAATGATCAAAATGTGGTAACATAAGAAAAATTCTACATATGGACGCACGATTTTTTACTGTGCATTTATACAATTAATGATAATTTTAGTATTAAAAATACATTTTTTTAATTATTTAACTTTACAAATAAAATAAAAGAGTGTTTAAATAAAATTAACAGTTTTTTTTATTTAATAAAATAAAAACCGAGCTTAGTTTCACCTAATACTGGCAGCCTTAAAATTTCGTTGATCGTAATACTAGCAACCAGATGAATGCATTACTGACAGTTTTGGGTAACCTAAGGACACATCTGGAGACACTGGTAGTGTCTCGGCGCTAAGCCAAGCGCAGCGACACTGCCGTGGATACTATACGC
>NW_017300300.1:97856-102002 GCF_001594075.2 Trachymyrmex cornetzi
CTTTTTTTTAAAAAAATAAGTTTGTATATAATTTTAAAATTCCATAGAGAATATCTTTTATACACATGATACATATCATTAGAGTTAATTTACATTACTGTATATATATACTCGGTCCACGAGGTAATTTTTTTGCCAGATTGCCAGATTCGTCAGAACACACACGACGTATTACACAATACGTCGATATTGACACATCGAGGTTATATTACCGGTCTTTACGAGACGCTAGTATTATGCTCACTTCGTGATTGTTGACCATAATACTGTTGACAGTGTTAGGAAAAATACAAAAAAGTGAATATATTACTAGCGTTAACGAATACATTATACAAATTAATAAATTTATTCAATATTTAATTTTTTCTTTTTATTTCAACATTATTTCATCAGAAAATTGAGTTTTCGTTTGACTTACTGATAAAATTTTCCTATAATCGCTCATCTTTGCAACTTATTATCCATTTCACTAATAAAAATGCATATAATTCAGCAGAAAAATGCATTTCTCGAACTATAAGTTTTATTTGTAATTAAAGGATTGGTTTTCATTTTCAGTTAACTATTGTATATAACTATTGTATATAATAATAATTAGATAAATTACAAATTCTATTAAAAATTAATAAAACAATATAAGATATACTTTTTTCACCTCAAAATGCATTTTAATTTTGATTGACAATAATGTATATACTGTCAATAATATGGTCTTTTATCCTATTTTTATCGCCGTAATTACTTTTTGCAAGTCTGAAATATGTGTTAGTGAACGCGCGCCAATCGCATCTTTTGTGAGGCGTCTGACACGCGCTAACCAATCAGAAGTCTAGCAAAGGGGGACTCGGACTAGGATGAAAAACTTGAGAAATAAATCAGTTAATAACTCCGTAGCTTCATTAATTAATAAGAAATTGATCCAATCTTTTGAAATTACATAAATTAAGTTGCTTCCACCTTGGTACGACCATAAATTCTATGCTCAAATTCAGCAATGTGTTTGTCGATTCCTAGGAAACCGAGCCCCCCTTTCCTCCCGAGTCGCGAGCGCCACTTGTGCCTATATAAGCGCGGTGAAAATCGTCAAATCGATTATTGATTCATACCGGATCCATGTTCGGATCAAGACACCTCGTTGGGAAAATCAAGTAGGATACCAAAATCGAGCAAGGAACTTGGAATATCTCGAAATATAATACGAATTTTTTAAAAGTATGCATATTTCTGTTTTCTTTCTCTTTTTCTTTTCCTCCTACATTCTAATGGGCTGACTGCGCTCGTAGAAACTGCTCAGTCCTTCCCTTCGTATCTTCAGTCGATTTACATTAATTTCATGACAATAATTGCAAATAATCGCGTTAGTAAATAATTTTTGTCTTTTTGTAGAATGACTCAAAGAGATAATCGCGCTGACAGGAGGATACGTACGCTCCATGCGGCAGTAACCGCTCTATCTCCGTCTTACGACAAACCCCGCGGTCTTTCAAGTCATCGCGACGATCCTCAAAAACCATTTCCGACATGCCAGTCGACAATTGGGTAGTAACTCGCGTCCCAGTTGGATATATAGTAAATAAAAATGTCATGAAAATATATTCAGCGTCCTATTCACTTTTCTTTCAATTCACTCCTCTTTCCCTTTCCCATACACTGAAAGAAAAGATTAGTTCCTGCAACAAATTAGATGGTTAAATATGGCATAGCATTTTTAATTAGCTGTAGCAACCAATTTTTGATTGCGTTAGCCAATCGAAATCCTATACTGACATTGCGGATAGGCTAAAGCCGTAATCACACTAGCGATTGGCGATTGTGATTGACGATTGAGGATTACTTTTCAACCAATAACAACCAACAATTGGCTGCAGCATCCAAAATTTGGCTGTTGCAACCAATTAAAAATGCTATGCCATATTTTACCATCTAATTTGCTGCAGCAGCCAATCTTTTCTTTCAGTGTAGGTACGAAATGATGAAAGAGTTCTAATTACTGAGATTAATAATAAATTTCCTTGCTTAAAGAACATAATTTGCTCAAATTAATTATTGTCTTTAATCTTTAGAAGCATAAATGTTAACAATAGAATCAGACAAATACTCTATGCTCTGATTAATTAAATGATCAACTGTGCTTTGACAATATCATCTTGATTCTAAACGATAATTAATTTCAATATTAAAGATACAAATGGCTAATATCAATTCTCAGTATTTTGACTCAATTAAATAATGAAATATTCTCATAAAAGTGCTTTAAGAATCCTGTAGCATGCGATATGCCGGCGCTTGCAGTCTCACGGTTTGTCGCTCGGCCTGAGATTCACCGCCACTCTGAATCTACCCCCCTCCCTTCCACCGCTCCAATAAACAATCCATCACTCCCTCAATCCACGCATACGCGCCCATCGTCGCGCCGCGCCGCACCGTCTATCTCACCAGTCCCTATACCTGGCCGCGACGACGCGGAGGTCGTAACGAAGAACCGAATATGGCGTTTTTCACTCATGTGTGTACAGTGGCATTTTCCCCTTATACTGAGAAGATAACAGTAAGTACAAAACATGATTTTTCGCGTTTGACACTACCATTAAAACAAATTTGAATTAAAATTTTGGATACTTTATGTATGAGTAATTGAAAATATTTTAAGTTAATGAAATACTGTTTAAGGAGGAACACCACCCTTGAGATCTAAAAATGATACCTAATTTTGGCAATTTTTTGCAGTAGAGGACTTTTCTTCTCGGTTTAGTCCATTCTGCCCCTATACGAAAGACTTATCACTAATTTCAAAACATCCCGTATAAACTTTCGAACATAAAAAAATTGTTTTTTATTTTTATCACATAAAATGGTAGCGCTATATCAGCAGCATTGAACCTTTTTTGGCCAGTGCACTGCGGGGTACACGGAATTTTTTATACCTTTTGATGTGGAAAAAAAAAAATTTTTATTATATACATACTTAAAGTTAGAGAAGTATGTAAGATTTTTTCGAAATATTTATTTTTATAAAAATAGTAAATGTTTGAGATAAAAAAACATTTTCGAAAAAAATTTCATCTTTTAATGTTAATAACAAAAAAAGTTTTCAATATATCGCAAAAATCCTATGTACTTCTCTAGATTAAACATCTGAGAGTAATCTATGCAAATTTCAAGTGAATCGATTAATAATTGTAAAAGTTATCATACACCGACTTTTAAAATCTTGTTTTAAAAAAAACGCGTTTAAACGTTTTACAGAACTGATTTTTTGCTTATAAAATTATAAATCGGAATTGTGGTTTTAGTCTGCAATGTCTGCGCCATACACTTTACAAGTAGCAACAACTATCTGCTAAAACCTGTTTCTTCGAAAATTTGAAGTTTCCTTTTATCTGCGGAGCTCTGCTGCGCGAAGTCCGCCGCTTGGAGCAGACTCAACGGCGAAGTGAGGAGATGCGATATTGGCTCTAACTATACAGTTGAGATGCCGATTTAAAACTATTGAAATATTATTCTTAACAATATGGACCATAATTAAAAAAAAAAATTTCGATTTTTTTCAAACCTCAAGAGTGGTGTCCCCCCTTAAACGAATAAAAGTATGTTCAACTTACTTCCTACATTATTCTCTTTCATATTTCCTTAATTTATAGTTTATCATATCTTTATGTTTTTATAACTTAAAGTCATAATTGTCTACTGCAGATGAGTAAAATATGTAAGTTTATATTGTATTGCGTCATGTATAGTCTGTTTTCTGTTTCTGTACTAGACTGCACTAGAACTCTCTTTCTCACTTTCAACAAATATCAAACATATACCTATCTGACTCCAAATTCTAAAAGTGTACACTAGTTCAGCCACAGAAAACAGATATATTATTATTTAATTGCTTGTGGCATTTTCCCCCGAAGTGATATCTTATGTGCCCAATATGGAATATCAAAAGTGTAATTTGTTAATTTGCGTAAATAAAGGAAGGATTCTAGAATATAAATATTTTTTCAATTTAATTTAATAATATTGAGAAATTTTTTAAAATAAATTTTAATGACGTTCTTTCCCGAGTCACTTTATTCGCACGCAGGCACGCACACATACACACACACACACACACACACACACACACACACACACACACACACACACACACACACA
>NW_017300300.1:102238-103345 GCF_001594075.2 Trachymyrmex cornetzi
GTCAAAGTTGACCATAGAGGTCATTTCAAAGACAAATTCCTAATCGAAGCAGAAAGCCAAAAAATCTTGATTTTTCCCAGATAGTGTTTGTGAGAAAAATTGTTGGATGTCTTTTTATGGGGATACGTTAAAGATGCAGTGTATAGTGAAGCTCCAACGACACAAGATTGAATATGATGGAAAGAATAAGAAGAGCTTATGAAGCGATAACTTCTTTAATGCTTGGAAATGTACAACGTAACTTTCGCAGTCGATTACTGTTATGCTTAGAAAATAATGGTGCACACTTTGAGCATCTCCTTCATACGGAGAGAGCTGATAACAATGCAATCTTGCCTTAATTGGTTGGGTCACCACTCGACCTTGCCTTCACTGGCTGGGTCACCACTCGACTTTGGCTTCACTGGCTGGGTCACCACTCGACTTTGTCTTTACTGGCTGGCTCACCACTCGACCTTGCCTTCACTGGCTGGGTCACCACACGACCTTGCCTTCACTGGCTGGGTCACCACACGACCTTGCCTTCACTGGCTGGGTCACATACCTTCCCTAGGGGCTGTAGGACCTTGTAGATGGTGCGAAGGCTTAAGCGCTGAACCAAGGTAGCTATGGGGCAGGGTTTTGCACTATGTGACTGGTGGGTCATCTCTTCACCGAGGTAAGTAGCCAGTTCTGTGTTAGGCCCCTTGGTTGTTTAGGTAAGTGCGAACCAACAAACAGCCCAACTCACGTTAGGTCGATTTAGAGGAAATTACTTTTATCCCCAGCATAAAATTTTATTAAAAATCCCCACTTGACCTTGAAATGGTCATGAAAATATGGGTTCAAGGACATTGTCAAGGTCATGGTTTGGTCTCCCCTCGACATCCAACAATTTTTCTCACAAACACTATCCAGGAAAAATCAAGATTTTTTTGGCTTCTGATTCGATTAGGAATTTATCTTTGAAATGACCTCTTATGATCAACTTTGACCCATAACATGAAAGTTCATCTAGACGTAAAATTTTGCGCTCTTTCAAAATCCGGGATCAAAAATATGGGTTACTATTTGAAAATTAAAAGTAGACCTTCAAATAACCTTGAAAATGAAGGTCAAGGTCATTGT
>NW_017300300.1:103535-118896 GCF_001594075.2 Trachymyrmex cornetzi
ACACACACACACACACACACACACACACACACATACAAACACAGAGGGTGTCCAATAAGTTTTTGCCAAGCGCTTTTGTGTAGATAGAAGACTAAATTGAGTCGAAAAATCCTATACTATTTTGCAATTGTCGCAATAGTTAACGAGATATTAATTACCAAAAATCGCTAAATATTGGTTTTCAATAATTTTTTATTCAAATACTATTAAACCAATAAATCAATCAATTGGGCTCTTGAGATAATTAATTAAAATACACAAAACTAAATAACGGGCAATTAAGAGCCTAAAAAAAGACGCAGTAATTCGTGCGGTACTTATATACATATAATTAAAAAATTATCTATTACATGAACGTTTCGGCTATGTTCAAGCCATCCTCAGCATTTTGCAGTTCATAATCCTAACAGGAAGACGATCCAAATTCAAGCCATGGAGTGCAGTAAGTAAATCTCACAGATTACCTTATCCAGAGAGTGGGTGTAACCCTCAATTAGTTGATTGACTGAATGACAACTAAATCAAACACAAATCGTTAGAGACAAACATTGGAAAACCATAAATTGTATGGAGTTCTACTTACTGTACACCATAACTGCACAAAAATATATATTCCATAAATTCAGTTGACCAAAAAGAAGTATTAAATAAATTACCAGACGACATAACGTTCGCAGTGTCAATCGTAAAGTCAACTGTGAAATCGACATTAAGAAAAACAAAAATAAAAATAAGAAAGGAAACAATAATTGTCGTAAGTCATCGAATTGAAACATATTGTAGATAGCTGCTTCAGAATATTTAAACCAATCAGAATAGACATAAAACCGGTTTCCTTTTACTGATTTCAAATTTAGACCGTTGTCTTGCATTTTGATATTCAGCATTTCAGACTAAATGTCTTCACACTAACCTTTTACCAATATATCTCTCATTATCCAAAATTTTTGTGTTAATCCAATCAAATTCATGTAACCTATGTTCAGAAATAACAGATGAATTCCCACTCCTTTTGTTAATGTCATTTTTGTGTTCATTAATTCTCGTCTTTAATTTACGACTAGTCTGTCCCACATAAGAAGCGTTGCAATTTTTACAATTGATTTTGTAAACAACATTCTTCTTCGATTCATGAGAAAGACTATCTTTTTGTACTTTAATAATTCTGTCAAGTTTATTCAAACTAAAGAAGGATAATTTAACATTCAAATCTTTAATAACACTCTTAAATTTGTCATAAATACACGGTAAAAATGGAATAGTAAACCATGAAGTTATTTTATTATCTATGTCAGGTTTGTCAATTTGTTTAAATGTCTTACGTTTGAAAAGCGATCTTAATCGTAAATTGATCGTGTCAAAAATAAAATTCAAAGGATAATCATTATCCAAAAATGTCTTGATAATAAACTTAAAATTGTCATTATGATATTTTGGATGAGATAATAAAAAAGGTCTGTCCACCATGCTCATAAGAACACCTCTTTTTTGTGAAAGAGGGTGAAGAGATAAAAAACTGAGATACCTCCCGGAGAAAGTTAACTTGTGATAAAAATTAAATTTCAATTTTCTATTCATATTGATTATCGTCACTTCTAAAAAATTCAATCGGTCACCACCAACCTCTAAAGTAAACTGTAACCTAGGATGAAAAGAGTTAAATAACTCTAGAAATTCATCAATTAAATGATTAGGAACAGCAGTCGCAATATCATCTACATATCTAAAATAAAAGGGTAGCTCAGTTCCAAATCTCTCCAACATTTCATTCTCTAAGTCCTCCATGACCATATCTGCAATGATGGGAGACAACGGAGAATCCATGGGTGTTCCAAATTTCTGAACATAAATTCTATTGTCAAAAGTAAAAAAAGTAGACTCTAATATTAATCGTAAAGCTTTAAGAAATTCATCTTTTGATATACCATAGCCACGTGTAATAAAATGCCATCCGTTTGACACACTTTTTATAGCCAAATCTAACGGAATGTTAGTGAACAAAGATACTGCGTCTAAAGAAACCAATGAAAAATTATTATTAAAATAAAACCATTAAGTTTTTCAACCAATTTGAAACTGTTATCAATGTGGTTACGTGATTTAGGAACATTCTTCATGATAATATTATGCAAGAATAAAGCTAATGAATAAAGAGGACTATCAATACACGAAACAATAATTCTCAAAGGACACCCCTCTTTGTTGTTTACAAAATCAATTGTAAAAATTGCAACGCTTCTTATGTGGGACAGATTAGCCGTAAATTAAAGACGAGAATTAATGAACACAAAAATGACATTAACAAAAGGAGTGGGAATTTATCTGTTATTTCTGAACATAGGTTACAATTAGAACATGAATTTGATTGGGTTAACACAAAAATTTTGGATAATGAGAGATATATTGGTAAAAGATTAGTGTCTGAAATGCTGAATATCAAAATGCAAGACAACGGTCTAAATTTGAAATCAGACACGGAGTTCTTGCACCATGCTTATACGAACATAATCAAAAAATTCTGATTGGTTTAAATATTCTGAAGCAGCTATCTACAATATGTTTCAATTCGATGACTTACGACAATTATTGTTTCCTTTCTTATTTTTATTTTTGTATTTCTTAATGTCGATTTCACAATTGACCTTACGATTGACACTGCGAACGTTATGTCGTCTGGTAATTTATTTAATACTTCTTTTTGGTCAACTGAATTTATGGAATATATATTTTTGTGCAGTTATGGCGTACAGTAAGTAGATCTCCATACAATTTATGGTTTTCCAATGTTTGTCTCTAACAATTTGTGTTTGATTTAGTTGTCATTCAGTTTATCAACTAATTGAGGGTTACACACACTCTCCGGATAAGGTAATCCGTGAGATTTACTTACTGCACTCCATGGTTTGAATTTTGGATCGTCTTCCTTTTAGGATTATGAACTGCAAAATGCTGAGGATGGCTTGAACATAGTCGAAACGTTCATGTAATAGATAATTTTTTAATTATATGTATATAAGTACCGCACGAATTACTGCGTTTTTTTTAGGCTCTTAATTGCCCGTTATTTAGTTTTGTGTATTTTAATCAAATACTATTAACTTTACAGAAAAACAGTAAAAGACAAAAATTATTTATTTTCTTCTCATAAAGTTCTGAAATTTTGTTTGAATTTTTCAATACCGTATTTTCTCATGTCAATAAAAATTAGAAAATGTAGTACTAAAAAGTTGACAAAAAATTTTGAAAAAATTCTTAGAGTTCCATGAGAAAAAAATTAATGATTTTTGTTTCGTGCAGTTTTTCTATAAAGTTGACAGTATTTGAGTAAAAAAATTATTAGAAGACCAATATTCGGCAATTTTTGGTAATTAATATCTTGTTAACTATTGCGAAAATTGTAAAATAGAAAACTTTTCGATTCATTTGAGTCCGCTCTATCTACACAAAAGCGCTTGGCAAAAACTTACCGGACACCTTACATATAGGATCCCAGACCTCTCGTATCATCCTGAAATCATTTCCTAATACCAAAATATCGAGGCAATAATAGTTTTTAAATTAACAACGATTAAAGTTCTTTAATTACAGAGCTGACATTATGCTCGCTCAGACATAATGATATGGCAAATGGCGAAGGTGTATTACGAGAGCCCTTTCAATAGCTTCAAGATTATCATACAAATATACAATATTTCTTTGAATAATTGTTCTTGTTTCTGTATGGAACCTATTTGTATATTACGTAAGGATAATAATCGGAACATGCTACAAAATGTCAATTCAACACCCCTACAATACGAAATATTACGACAATATTTTAATAAAGTGCAATATTAAAATCTTAATATTTTATTGGAAATATTACAACAATATTGTAATTTTAATATTTTGTAGGAAATATTGTAATTAGAGATGAAAATGAATCAATCTGACGATAATTTACTCAGTAAATTACAATAAAATACTGGTAATTTGAGAAAACTGATAAAAAGATAATTAAAAAAATTACCAAAATAAAGAAATTTTGATTAAAAGCTCAAAAAGAGCATTTATAACTTTTAAATTGAGTAAAACATTGTATCTGTGATATTTTCCATAAGATATTTTATTACTGCAATTGTGTGTGTGTGTGTGTGTGTGTGTGTGTGTGTGTGTGTGTGTGTGTGTGTGTGTGTGTGTGTATATACACAACATAATTAATTAGAAAACATAGGTACATAGTAACTCGAAAAACTTCGAACAAATATTTTTTATTAGATTTTTTTAATATAAAAGTGTGATAGGTGCAGTCTTAAATAATTTTTCATATTTCCCTAGTAGCACAGAACATTGGCTATACATTGGCTAAGATTGGCTAAATATTGGTTATATTGAGGATACATTGGCCAAGATTTCCCAATGTAATGCCAATATTGACTATACAGGGTGACCCATTTTAACTTAGACAGCTAAATAACTCGAAACATCGCGATTAAATAAAAATATGTTTAAAACAAAAATTGTTGGATATGAAGGAGCTGATTGAACTATGACCTTGACAATGACCTTGACCTTCATTTTCAAGGTTATTTGAAAGTCTACTTTCAATTTTCAAATAGAAACCCATATTTTTGATTCAAGAATCTAATAGCTGATGTCGAGAGCTTTCCAAAACGCTATAATAAAATATTTTTTCATGAAGTACTTTTCAAGTTATAATGATTAAAAATTATAATGATTAAAGATTACAGTATCGCCGGCATTAGCATTACCCAAAATATTTAATTTTGGAGACTGGCCAGTCAAGGCGAGATCGGTCGGTGGTCCGTGAATCTTGGCCTTCAGTTAACGCACAAATAAAAACATAACGCGTGGTATTACATATCTTGGGGAATGCTAGTGCCGGCGATACCGTAACTTTGAAGCATTATAACTTGAAAATTACTTCATGAAAAAATATTTCATTATAGTGTTTTGGAAAGCTCTCGACGTCAGCTATTAGATTCTTGAATCAAAAATATGGGTTTCTATTTGAAAATTGAAAGTAGACCTTCAAATAACCTTGAAAATGAAGGTCAAGGTCATTGTCAAGATCATAGTTCAATCAGCCCCTTCATATCTAATAATTTTTGATTTAAACATTTTTTTATTTAATCGCGATGTTTCGAGTTATTTGTCTAAGTTAAAATGGCTGTCTAAGTTAAAATGGGTTACCCTGTATAACAAATGTCAATGTATAGTCAATATTGCATATCAATCATTATTCAATATTAGGTATACATTGGCGATACATTGGCCAATATTTCCCAATGCAATGCCAATATTGGCTATATAATAGATGCCAATGTATAGCCAATATTACATATCGGTCGTTACACAATATTGGCTATATAATAAATGTCAATGTACAGCCAATATTGCATATCAATCATTATCCAATATGGGCTCTACATTGGCAATACATTGACCAATATTTCTCAATGCAATGCCAATATTGGCTATATAATAGATGTCAATGTATAGCCAATATTACATATCAGTCCTTACACAATATTGGCTATATAATAAATGTCAATGTACAGCCAATATTGCATATCAATCATTATCCAATATTGGTTCTACATTGGCGATACATTGGCCAATATTTCCCAATGCAATGACAATATTGACTATATAATAGATGCGAATGTATAGCCAATATTGCATGTCAGTCGTTACACAATATTGTCTTTATTTGTTATTTATTTATTATTTATTTATTTATTTGTCTTTGTTATTGGATATATATTGTGGATACATTGTTTATATCATATATGTACAATTAAGTAACACATTTATTAATCGAAGAAATGGTGCAGCACATAACGCAGAAGACTTATAGTCCAAAGGTCCCAGATTTGAATCCCGTAGGTAAGTGAATTTTCACTCAATTATTTCTAATGTTGATTATACATTATTTCAGGAATATTAGCGAATATTGAAAAACTATGTATAGCCAATGTAAAACATTGGATAAGAATTTAATCCCCAATATTAGCTAAATATGACTAGACGTCTATTTTACAATATTGGACCAATATTGGAGATTTTGCCCAATATTGGCGAAATATTGGAAAAACAATGTATAATCAATGTAAAACATCGGGTAAAAATTGAATCCCCAATATTGGTCCAATATTGTTGAAACAATATTAGTCCAATATTGTTGAACCAATATTGGCTAAATATGACTATGCGTCTACTTTACAATATTGGACCAATATTGGTTATCTAATATTTTAATATTGACTGTACATTCGTTTCCCAATATTGTGCCAATAATTTGTGCTACTAGGGTTACAGCAGTGGTCGCAAGAGTTTGCACATTTCGGGCCGTTTCCGGCGCGCGACCCCCACTAGTGCACGGCCGAGCCGGGCGATCACGTGACGCTCTGACTCGGACGTTCCTATACTAGAAATATACTAGGAGCGCGCCTTCCAAATTATTATTGAAATGTTTTTTATTAAATAATTTATATAATTATATTATTTATTTAATAATTTATATTATATTAGATAATTTATATTTATATTAAATAATCGATTAACATAAAATTTTCTATTGTAAATTTATTCATTACATGTAGTTTTCTAATACATTACATTGTAATGTATTAAAAAACTACGTATTAGATAATATAAATTATTAAATAAATAATATAATTATATGAATTATTAAATAAATAATATGATTATATAAATTATTTAATAAAAAACATTTCATTAATAATTTGACGGAAGGCGCGCTCCCAGTATATTTCTGATATAGGAGCGCCCCTGAGTCAGAGCGTCACGTGACCGCCCGGCAGCTCGGCCGTGCGATGGTGGCGGTCGCGCGCCGGAATCGGCCCGAAATGTGCAAATCCTTGCGACCACTGCTTTACAGAATATGGTACTATAATATACCGGGTGTTCAAAATAAAGCGTTACAAATTTTTATCTCAAAAACACGGTATTATTGAGAAAAATTTCAACAAAAGTTGTAGGATTCAAAAAGATCTGTTATTTACTGAATTAATCAGTTTGACCTTGAGTGACGTCGCCAAGGTCAGGTCAAGTTCACATCGATTTTTTTAAAGTGGAACACCCTACTTTTGATTCTAGAATCTAATAGCTGATGTCGAGAGTTTTTCAAAACACTATAATGAAGTCATTTTTTATTGAGTATTTTTCGAGTAATGATGCTTGAATGTTACAGTACCACCGGCATTAGCATTATCCAAGATGTTCGACCAACGGCTAAAATCTCTTGAATGTTGTTCAGGATCATGACTTGGAACATTTGTCAAGATCAAGGTCATTGGAGGTTGTACCTCTTATGTTCATTTTTACGTAGAAATGTAATTTTTTGTGAAAAATGAAAATAAAAATAAGAAAATCGAAATGAAAATAAGAGGAACAACCTCCAATGTGCTTGATCTTGACAAATGTTATCCACGTCATGCTCCTGAACAACATTCAAGTTTTAGCCGTTGATTTGACACCTTAAGTAATGCTAATGCCGACGGTACTGTAACTTTTAAATATCATAATGAAAAGTATTTAATGAAAAAATATTTTCTTATAGTATTTTGGAAAGCTCTCAACATCAGCTATTAGATTTTGGAAACAAAAGTGCTCCATTAAAAAAAAATCGATGTAACCTTGATCTGACCTTGGCGACGCCACCCAAGGTCAAACTGATAAGATCAGTAAATAGATCTCTTTGAACCCTGCAACTTTTGTCTGAACAATTTTTCTCAATAATGCCGAATTTCCAAGATAAAAATTTATAATGCTTTATTTTAAACACCCGGTATAATAAAAAAAATTTAATATAAAGAACAAAAACGAAAAATATTTGAATTTACATGTATACAAAAAAATAAACTTTTTCTCACTATATAAACGAGGTCCGTTTCCTCTGCTTAGGAGTGTCCGACTTTTCATGTGAAGTAACTTCCACCCAACCTCCCCCTGCCTTGGGGCGTCCGTCTTTTCACTCGAAGCGAAATCCATCCCACTTCTCCCTCTGCTTAGGAGTATTCGACTTTCCACACCAGCAATATCCACCCACATAAAAAGTCGTTACGCCCTTAGGCAGGAGGGTGGAGGAGTGAATCTTGTTTCGCGTGGAAAGACGGATGCCCTGAGGCAGAGGAGGGAGATGTGGAATGGATCTCGCTTCGAATGAAAAGTCGTTACAAAATTATAAACTTTTTCCTTTAAAAACAAATTCTCTGCTGTAAAAATAAAAATTATATAAAAAATAACATTTTCAAAGAAAATTTTTGAAACAGAAAATTTATTTTAAATCAGAGAATTTTCATTTTATATAGCAGAACTTTTTTGTTAATAACTTTTTACGAATAATAAGTGACGGCTAAAACCTTGGGGATCACTCGGGGTCATGACCTTGACAACATAGGTCAAAGTCATCGGGGCAGCCTCCTTCTATGGGATATTTACCGAAATTATTTTATTACTTATTAGTTAATTTAACAAGCTATCGTATAACGTACAGAAATTCGACTGAAATTACCTGATTGTGAGTTCAACATAGCCTTACAGTGCCCTGTATGATTTACAGCAAATATCGTTCCTGAACTCAATCGTTCTATGTTTCCGCGAGCAGTCTAAATGCTATGAAACAAAAGGAGTAAGGATGACGATAGGTAAAAATCGGTTGAAATGTGCAACCCGATTCCAGGGCCCCTATTCTATAACTGTTTTACACGCTTACCGACATTTGTCGGTGTCGTTGCGCAGCTTTTTCACTATATAAAATATCTGCGCAACAACACCGACAACTATCGGTAGGCGTATAAAGACAGTTACAGAATAGAGGCTCAGGTGCGCGATTCCGTAACTGTCTTTACACGCCTACCGACAGTTGTCGGTGTCATTGCGCAGATATTTTATATGATGAAAAAGCTGCGCAACGACACTGATAACTGTTGGTAGGCGTGTAAAACAGTTACAGAATCGCGCCCCAGGCCTGAACTATAACACCTTAATGTATATAACATTTTTATGTAAATTTTTAAATATATTTTATAATTTTATAAACTACCGATTACTGTCGGAAGTACAATCTTACAGAAGTCGAAATAAATAACATCAAAAGTATGAAAAAATGCCATTTCGGACACCTTTGGGTTCAATTTTCTTAAAAATGTGATGTGATAAAGCAATTTCATTTACGGATTCATTTTTAGTGCAAAAAATATGATATCACGGTTGTGTTCCAAAATTTACTGTTAGTACTGAAAATCTATAGCTTATCACGTGAGCTATATTGCTTCTCACGTGAACTATATTGCTTCTCGACTTATAGGGTAACTCCGGTATATACATCGCACCTAACAAAAATTTCATTTATTAAGCGCTCAGTTTAAAGGATTATATACATAATATAAATTCACACAGAATTAAATAGACACTTAAGGGTCATCTACATGAAAGTCGTAGATGGTCGTGGAGTCTTAAGTCGTAGGAAACCAATCAATCACAAATATAAGGAAAATACTCGATTGGAATTGGTCAGTTTCCTACGACTTAAGACTCCACGACTGTCTACGACTTCTATGTAGAGGACTCTTTATTAAAGCCTCGTCTACAATAGTCGCACAGGTTGTGTCGGATGTCGCGAGTAGTAGCATCGCAGGAAAATTTGTCGCATGCCGCAAGAGTGTCGCTAAATGAGCGTCTACAATAGTCATAACGATTGTTTGCACGCAATTCGATGACAAATTCTAAACGTCAATTTGCTGTGCTGTGATTGGCTGAGCTCATGCGACATGCCTGTGTAGTCGCAGAAAGTTGAAGTTGGCTCAACTCCGTACGACAAGAGCTCTTGCGACTACGACGATCATGCGACTATATGCGACACTTCTGCGACATTTCATACGACATGCGACACAGCTTGTGCGACTATTGTAGACGAGGCTTTATATGCAAGACCGTCTTAAGCCTCGTTTACAATAGTCGCACAAGCTGTGTCGCATGTCGTATGAAATGTCGCAGAAGTGTCGCATATAGTCGCATGATCGTCGTAGTCGCAAGAGCTCTTGTCGTACGGAGTTGAGCCAACTTCAACTTTCTGCGACTACACAGGCATGTCGCATGAGCTCAGCCAATCACAGCACAGTAAATTGACGTTTAGAATTTGTCATCGAATTGCGTGCAAACAATCGTTATGACTATTGTAGACGCTCATTTAGCGACACTCTTGCGGCATGCGACAAATTTTCCTGCGATGCTACTACTCGCGACATCCGACACAACCTGTGCGACTATTGTAGACGAGGCTTTAGATCTGACTATGAATACCAGTCTACGACAGGCATGTCGCATGAGCTCAGTCAATCGCAGCACAGTAAGTTGACATTTAGAATTTATTGTCGAATTGCGTGCAAATTTAACAATCGTGACTATAGTGCACACACGCGCGCGCGCACAAATCCCGGGTCTCATCTTAAATGACTGCTTCAAATATCTCTTGACTAGTGCATTTTAGAGAAAAAGGTAGATATACCGAACAGGGAAGCCCACTCTGATGATTTTGACTTTGATACATATTATCAAAGTCACGATTCTGATAATAATCTCCGACAAGTTTTATTCATTGGTCGTTATCCGTTAAAATTATTAATATAAAATAATTGGTAAAAATACCGATCAGGGGACCCCGGTCTAATGACTTTGACCTTGACATATCCCATCCTGAGTAACCTTCAATAAGTTTTAGCCGTCGCATGTTACTCGTTAAAAAGTCATAAAAGATAGATACATATACGGACACGCGTGCGCACATACACACAACTTATAAATTCGGCCGGACAACTTCCACGCCGATACACCTTAGGTAATGCTAATACCGATGATATTATAAGTTTCAAGTCTCATAACTCGAAAAGTACTGATTAAAAAGAGGTATTATTACAGTATTTTGGAAAGCTCTTGACACTTACTATTAGATTTTGAAATACAAAATAAGATATTTTATTTTAAAAAATCGATTTGACCTTAACTTGGTGGCGCCATCCAAGATCAAACTGACAAGATCAGTAAATAGATCATTTTAAACCTTACAAATTTTGTATAAAACATTTTTTTCTTAGAAATACTTTTTAAGATATTTAAAGGATCCGGAAATTTTTGTACACCCTGTATGTATACAAGTTTGACAAAAAGTTCACCACTTTTTTTTTCAAAAACGGTAGGAGATAGGATAAAGGTATATCCATTATCAAAATTATAGGATAAGTGGGGGCATACTTTGATAACCTTGTGTAACCTTGAATATTCTTAATTATTTACTACTAATAAAAAAAAGGTCTTTTTAATGGGAAGGAGTATTTTTAGTCATTCTGTTGATAATATTCAGTCAGCCGAATATCTTTGTATTAAAATATTTCCTCAAAAATTCAACTGCTTCAGAACACAAATTAAAAGAAGTGAAGTTATGGGTTATTCCATCTTTCGATAAACTTCAGTTCACTGTCTTACTCTCTTGCTCTTTTATGTTCTTACTCTATTACTCTTTTGTTTATTTACTAAGTTAATTACCACATAATTTATTTGAAGATGAAACCGGCCCGAAACAATATAAGTTTGAAAGAAATATTTTTTATTATTGCAATAAATGTTCAAAATGTTCACTATGTTGATCTAACTGAGTCTGTAGTCTTCGTGGATAGCTTACTTGGATTTTTGTTATTTTTGTAAACAATTTTCTTTTTTAGAAAGAATGTATAAACTTGCGATTTACGTTTACACATTATCTTTTATTAATATCTAAAATACATCGGCAGTGTGTGGCCAAACATTTTAAAAATATCCCATATATTATAACATCTTTATACATAAATAGTAGATTAAATTTACTAGATTATTAGTTGACATTATGAGAACTGTAGGTCGTTTTAGTAATACTAATAAATCTGCATTTGTGTGTGTGTGTGTGTGTGTGTATGTGTGTGTGTGTATGTCGTGTTATTATCCTGCACCTATCGCTTCCATCATTGCCCAAATGTCAACGCGTAATGTTTATAAAATAATATACGTCGTGAAAAATTGTGATGAAAAAACGAGTTTCAAAAACTTAAAAATGTTCTGGCGTGTTGAACGAAAAAATTTTGACTCGATTTTTTGTTTAGTTTACAATACATGCTAGAATACGTTTATAGTACATAAATATGAGTATTTTCGACAATCACTTTTGACAAAATCTCTCTTACAAAATCTGGTTTTGCTCGTGCATATTATTCGTTGATTTAAAAATCAGCACACGTAAAAGTAATTCGGAAAATGTAGTCATTATTAGAATGTAGAAATGTTAATATTAATAAACATAAATTAAATTGCCATGCAAGGACACTCATTGTCATACAAGTATCTCTGAAACGGGACTATGTAATAACTGCAATTCAGATAGTTTCTGTCTAATTCCGTAACATATATTGCCCACATGCAGAATTATTGTCAAAAAATGAGAGAATTAACAAATATTTCGAACATTCAAATGTAAACGTAAATTAATATTATAATCACATATTACTGAATTAGTATTATTATTTTCTAGATATTTTTCAAATGTTATATTAAAACATATGAAATAATATTTTCAATAATAGTTAAAATGATAAAAATGGCACTCATAAATAATTTTTTGCACGATAACTTTGGCGATGCGATTTAATAAATGCTTTCAGTTGTTAATTAATTCCATAGTAAAAAAATGCTAAAAATTCTAGAGCGTTTTTAGTTTCCGAATTATTTATAGCTCTTTAATAAGTATCAAATATACCTGTAAAAAAATCTGAGACTTTTATATAGAAATATGTATGTCATATATATATTAAAGTTATATCATAAATTTAAAATTAACGCCTGCTCATACATTTTATGAGAAATTGTTCTCTTTCTTTTGGAACATTTGGAATTTGTTTACACTTTGTAATTTTATAGTTCATGAGACACTGATAAAAATGTCATTGTACAATTCTCTAGAAACTACACTGAAGGAAAAATATAATAAAGCTTAATAAATAATTATTTAAATAGTACTAATATTTATTTACGGAAAATAAATAATAGCTAAATAAAAAATGTGATAGTTAAATTAAATTAATGGTTATTGTACCAAATAAATACGTATATGTTCACATTTAGTAAATATTTAATCGGCATTCAAACAAATATTTATTAAAATTTAGTACATTTTTCTCTTGGTGTATAGTTTAGTCTTTAGAGAATGTTGAAAGTTAATAGGATTTTAAATCATAATGCAAAAATTATCATGTTTCCAATTGGCTGTGAATTTTGATAAGTATAACATCTCGTAAATCACCACATAAAAATGTCTGCAAATCAAATCCTGCCAATCATCGACCCATAAAATGAACGTATTTTTAATGATTGCATATCGTGATTACACCACACAAATCCAATAATTAGCAGATAAAATCTTTTAATCAATATAATGATCACAATTTTGTTAGTTGCACCTTGTAACCTACTTAAAAGAAATCTAATGATGAATATTTTAATTGCTTCATGAATATTCCATATTTGAATATCTCACATCCATAAGATACTAGTAACATTAGCACAAATACCTAAAGTTCGTGCTTTCGTTTTGTATGTGCAATAGTATATTAGAATAGATCCTTTATTGTTCTAGGATTCTACAGTATAGGCTATAAATAATTAGTACCTTGTGAAGTACTGAAATCGCAAATTTACTCTTTTTACAAATCTATGACTCATCTGATTATAAAATTTCGTCTTCATCTACTCATTCTAAACTTATCTTGTATGTAAGTTGGATCAAACTGTAAAATGGAACATTCGACAAAATTGAAAGCTATAAAATTAATTGATACAGACTTATTGATGAAATAATTATCGATTTATATACATATATACTATATGTATATATATATATATATACATACACAGGGTGGTCCATTTAAATTAATCATCTGAAATATCTCACTTATTTTTGATGATATAAAAAAAGTTTCAAATGAAAGTGGAATGGTTTCGAGGGGGACGTATTTTGGTCATGTACCTTAATTTTAATACGGTATATAGTTGCTTAAATGCCGATCGGCATTTAGACTGCGCGCGAGTTGGTGAGGTAAGGGGTAGGAACTAAGCTGAAAATCGTGTGAAAGTTGCAAGTAAATTTCAGCACTGTTTTATATTATCAAAAATAAGCAAGATATTTCGAATGGTCGATTTAAGTGGACCACCCTGTATATACATACATACATATACAGGATGTCCGATCTAACTCTAGCAGCTGAAATATCTCGCTTCGTTTTTATGATAGGAAAAAATATTTCAAATGAAAGTGGAACGGTTTCAATAGGAACGTATTGCGGTCATGTTGTTTTTCTTCTAGATGAAGGCGTCAAAAAGATATGAAAATCACCACTTTTTAAAATGAAATTGTGTTATTTTTTTTTACACAATATGATTCCTCTAATTACTATGCATATAAAAGTATTTAGGCAGAGACATAAAAAAACCAATTAGTTTAAGATATTGTATATTTTTCTGGCACAAATTGATATAAAATGTTAAAATGTTTAATAACTAGTAAACTATTAATTTTTTTATAATCGTACCTTAATACTTTTATGAACAGAATAATAAGATAAATCAATTGGTGTAAAGAAAATACGCGCGTAGTTGTTTATTTAAAAAATAATCCATTTTGCCAATACATTTTTTTTTAAGCAACTACAGTATCGGTCAAAAATTTAAGTTCACTTCCCATAAATATACAATTCTGGATAAAATGCAGTTTCTCCATATTTTACAACGTTATGCTTTTCCATGTGGAAAGAGAATACATAGTGGGTCGTGGTTTGGTTTTCCAGCAGAATAACGATCCTAAGCACACGTCAAAATTGTGTAAGAAGTACATCACGAACAAAGAAACGCAGAAAGAGTTAAATTTCATGAATTGGTCCTCTCAGTCACCTGACCTGAATCTAATCGAGATGGTTACTTTTGCTTACAAATAGATTGCCTACAGTATCTTTTGCCTACATCACTTTTATCTACAGTTCGATTGCCTACATGTATTATTGCCTACAGCTCGATTGCCTATGAGCTTTTGTTATGCGATTGCTACGAGATTGCGTACGCTTTTGCGCACAAATAAAAATTTTAGAAACGGAGTTACTTTTGCCTATATGTACTATTGCCTACATGTACTATTGTCTACAGCTCGATTGCCTACATGCTCTTTTGTGCACAAATAAAAACTTTAGAAAAGGAGTTACTTTTGCCTACATGTACCCCGTGTATATACATATATATATATATATATATATATATATATATA
>NW_017300300.1:118911-133000 GCF_001594075.2 Trachymyrmex cornetzi
ATATATATATATATATATACGCACACCACACACGCACACACACAAAATATCTTTATACATATACATATAGATACTGTTAAATCTATAGTGTCAAGTTTAACATAATTTAAATCGCCACGCTCTTATTCAATATATCGTTTTATATTAAAATAATTATTAAATTTGATTGACTATGTAGTTTTAAATTTTATCATTGTTTTTAACGATTGAGTAGGACCAGTAGTGACTTACTTAATTTAAATTAGATTAAATTTGATACTGCAGATTTAACATATTATGTATTATCATTCATTATAGTACATATTTATCATTCTTATTCCTTTAATAAAACTTTATAAACACATTTTATGAAATTAAATTGAACAATGTCCTGGCTTGTTTCGAGCTTATAATTAGAATAACTTAAATTAATATAATTGACATAAAAATATAAATACTAAATAATATTTTAAACAAACATTTCGGCTTACAAAGCCTTCTTCAGTGTTAAAACGCAGCAATACAATATTAAATTAACAAATCGAGTAAATAACAAATACAATGAAATTAAAGAATCATCAGTGAAGTGTCAAAGAATTCAAACGTCAAAAAGTATTATGACAGATTGCAATTAGATAAGAAGATTTAAAATACTTCAGTCAGCAGTGGATTACATTGTGTCCCTCGATAAAATAGCTTTGCCAAATTCCTCGGTTGACATTGAGAATCTAGTTTGTCTTAGACTTGTATCAAACGATTTAAGAATTCGTTAGTTACGAGTATTTTATGATATTCTCCAATCGTTTGATACAAGTCTAAGACAAACTAGATTCTCAATGTCAACCGAGGAATTTGGCAAAGCTATTTTATCGAGGGACACAATGTAATCCACTGCTGACTGAAGTATTTTAAATCTTCTTATCTAATTGCAATCTGTCATAATACTTTTTGACGTTTGAATTCTTTGACACTTCACTGATGATTCTTTAATTTCATTGTATTTGTTATTTACTCGATTTGTTAATTTAATATTATATTGCTGTGTTTTAACACTGAAGAAGCCGAAACATTTGTTTAGAATATTATTTAGTATTTATATTTTTATGTCAATTATATTGATTTAAGTTATTCTAATTATAAGCTCGAAACAAGCCACGACATTGTTCAATTTAATTTTTTAAAATATACGAGCATTTTACTCTAATTTTAAATCACTTTTTATAAGTTATTGTGCCTTTTATGCCTTATTTGTAAGCATTGTTTGCAAATTTTTTTATTTGTCGTATATCTCACTTCTATAGGATATACTGCAAAAATGCAAAAATGCATGGTTTAAAAAATTTTTTTTTTAATACAAAAAGTAAATATTTTGAATTTTAATATTTTTTCGTAGTAGTAGACAGCATAAAATTTTTATTGATACAGTTTATTTAGTTTAAACATATAATAATATTAATAATTAATACTTGATAAATTAAGTTTTTTTTAGGTGTGGCGTATCTACCGAAGTTACCCTAAACGTATTTCATAAGTGCTTGTACTGTTTAAGATGTCTAAAACAATAAAAAAAGAAATTTGGGCTAGTGGGAATCGGCGCTGTAAGTAATGCGCAAATATTTAAACTAGCACTTAATATTAAATTATTTAATGTACTTCTTAAAAAATATTTCACAATTAAAGTACACTTCTATTAATTTTTTAACCATCTTCAGTCGAAAATAAAATGATCGTAGTAAACTCTTATGTTAGACTACGTTATTCGTTACCCGGTCTTTAACGCAATTTCTCTTTTATAAGATGGAAATTATCCCACAATCACTTATAAAGATGGATGGTCTCAAATGAATATGATAATATTACTAAATATGTAAAATTATAAAACAGTAAAATATAAAAAGGGAAATAAATAATGTTTGTAGAAATTAATTAATCTCATGGAAACACAAACAGATGTACAAACATAAAAAACGTATGTGATGTAAATGTAAAGTTCAAAAATTTAAAATATAGTATATACAAAGTTAAAAATCAAAAAGATGTAGTAACACAATTAGTAATTGCTAAAATAAACAAGTAAATTACAGAATGTGGACCTAACGGTTACAAGTCAGAAAATAAAATTAGACTTAATGTCATTATTAAGAATAAAATAAAAAAAAAATGTTGTCAAAACAAGTTAAACCATTACGGTTGTTTAAATAACGGCAATAGGTTTGGTTAAGCAATTTAGTATTTATTTTCAGATTAATGCAATTATTTTGACGTTTGATGTTTATTATTTCTAAAATAAATCATTTATTATAATTCCGCTCTATGTCAAAAATTTCGATGTTATCCTAAAGTGCGTTCCGTTTTACATTTCATCATTTGTCCTTGTTTAATATTTGATAGACAACAAGAATTTACTAATGCTTAAATTCTAATTGAGAAAAAAAAATTGAAGAATTAGATATTAAAGTGCATTGATTAAAAAAAGAATATGAATGAATGTTTATTACTGGCTGCAACATACGATAGTTTTGCTTTTGATACGTCCTACTTTGCATACGCTGTCTAATCTTTTTAGTTTTCATTATTTTTAATATATTGTAGGTTTATATTCAATATTAACAGAAAGATTTAATAGATATATTCAATATATGTTTTACATTGCATAGGAATCTGTCTGATCTATTCGGTATATATTATTTTTAGTATGTTATAGACTCACATTTATATTTAGTAAGGTGAAGATTTAATTTAATACATAAAGAGCATGCACACATGTGGAAAAACAATATGTTAAATAAATTTTTTGTTAATAAAATTTTGTTTTTAATAAACAAGCGGCGGCTAAATTGTTTTAATTGTTTTCAGGGATATGTGTTTGATAATATATGTCATGGTCATTGACTTTTGAAGGGCTTGACCTAATGTTTTAAAACATATATATAGGAAGGGCCATAGGTGACTGTCGATGACTCCAACATCTATCTGTCCTTGTCTAAATGCTTCACCATAATGCGCATGCGTCGATTATTATTATGTAGTGTTAAGAGTATTGTACTCTCACCTTGAATATACACATACACGTTCAAAGTTCGCATATAAATCACGCGCAAGCGCACAGCAAACAAGCTTTCAGACAAGGACAGATAGATATTGGAGACAATTTTATTACATTGATCAGATACGGTATGACCCTTTTAGTATGAATGTTCTAAGCCTAATGTGAATGTTTACCCATGATCAATGAAATTGGTCAATTCTTTCTTCATCCGAGATCTCGGATCGATTTCTAGCATTGTAGACACAAAGTTTAATAACCGAAGTGCAATCTAGTTATAGAAATCTGTGATTGGAAGTATGAATAAGATTTGAATCAAAGCTCTATTTTTAGATTGATTTTATCTAGATTTACAAGAGTAGTGCATTGTTGTAGCTCTTACATGCCGACCACGTTTTCCTATTATAGTTAACCCGCTATTCTTGTAATCTAAAGTTCTAATTTGAATTGCAGACATCTTTACGTGATGAGGTGTTTTACTTGTTAAAGCTCATAGGAGTTATAAACACGATAATTTTTACATTATAATTCTAAAAATTATTAACCTTCAACGCTCTTTAAAGATTAAACTATAGCTTATAAAAAATTGTGTTTATTGATACTTTTGATCAGCTTTAATTAAAATTATAAGATATGAACAAATTCGGGAGATAATTTCTTATAAGGTATAGGCGGAATCATTTTATGTTCAATTTCTTAATTAATTAAAAAAATTTTACTTTTGTTATTTATGTGTAATATATGTATATTGAATTGATAATACTTAATTATGTAAATCTGAACTTTAATGATAATTAAATAAATTTGTACTTTAGTGTTTATATCCCATTATCTTTTTCCAATATAATTCGAGAATAATTAATTAACGATTTTGATTTAGTTTTAATCATCATTTCTAATGTGTCAAAAATTATTTGGAAAATCATTCTCATATATCACATCGTCAAAGTATTAGATCCTCCCGAAAAAAATATTTAGAATTTGTTTAGATAAGTTTAATGGCAAACAATCGCAAAATAAGTACTCAAAATTCTTGGTGAACCATCAAATCCGGAATCGTTGCTCCTTGTTGAATTCATTCTCTTATGTTCGGAATCATCATTCAGTTCAACGCGAGTTGATCCATTCTCGTCCGTACTCCTCGTCGTGACAGTACTACTCGTCGTACTTTCAGTACTGTCGCTACTGATGGACGGTGTTCGCGAGTGATGCCGTCTTCTCTTGATCTTTGCCCGTCTGACTTTGGAGAGATCCCGCGGCGTAGCCGTAAGCAATGCGGACGGCGTCGTGTAAAACATCTTCATAAGATCGAGTGGCCGTTGTAAGGGTGTATTTTTCGGGCTGGACTTGGGAGACGTTTTTGGCAAAATTTTCACTAGATGCTGCTTCTCGGGGACGAATTTTGTGATAAGCATATTCCGTTCATTCACTGACGTTATTAATTCATTATTACAAATCTCTTTTAGCCCCTTCTCACTTTTTTCTAATAATGCCTTTTTAGTTGATGGTTTCTTCTTTTTAATCGCACGCTTCGTTTTGGAAGATTGCAGAGGACTAACGCTAGGACTAGTGACCAAACTGGTTTCCTCTGAGACAACTGGAGTTTTGATATCGTTTATGTTTGTCAAATCGTCCTGATTGCTCCATCTTGAAATTTTCCTGATTAAAGAGGGATCGAATGATAACTCGTTTGTTGGAGTGCTCGGATTTTCATGTTCCTCCTCGACTTTTCGATTGTCGCATTCTTTGAACAACTCGGGTGCTTCAATTATATTTATTTCCGGCATGGTAACCTCGACTGAAGTAGTCACGGAAGTTGTACCGAAATTGTTGCACTTCAACGTAGCTTTCTTCACGGTCGGACTTATGTCCTTAGTGTCAATCACTATCGAAAAATTCTTCTTTTTTGATGGTATATTTTGCACCGTCGGTATGTTTCTTTCGATTTCCGTTACTTTTGCAAGTTTCTCTTTTTCCGTTTTTTCTGATCTTAAAGAATTCGAAACAATTTTCTCTTTTTCTTTCTCCTTTTCAAAGACTATATTACTAAATCCGTCTATCGACAAACTTTCGAACGTCGTAGTGCTCATTTTAATGTCAATCTCAGTTTTCCTTTTATTATCTTTCCTCTTCGAATTCATCGAATTTATGTTTTCTTCAATTTTAGAAGTACTTGTTTCGCGGAGAGGAAATCTGTTTTGTTGCTTCGATCTCGTCATTTCAGGACTATCCGGCGCTTTGATTTCGCTCCAAAAATCAATGGACTCGGTAGAAGTGCTTCTCGATAATATTGCACTTTCATCTTGAGAGTTATAACTCGGGTCGATTTTCATTGATTTCTTTTCTGTTATTTTACTTACAGGTTTTGTCTTTGACGTCTTCTTAACAGATATATCCTTACCTGTGGCTTTTTCATCATTAGATATAGACTGTTGGAAAACCTTGGAAATATTATTCGCTGAACGATCGTTTATTAATTTTGAAGAATCAACAGAAATGTTTTTTTTCAAAATCCTTGTCTCATCATTAGCATTATTGCACAAAAATGATTTTCCATCTTCAATTTTTATTATGTTAAATGCACCTGAATCTTTTCCAATATTTGACAAGTTCGCAATGCCATTTTCTTTTATATTGTTTTCTAAGAGCATCGGCATTTTACTCTTGAAACTCGATAAATCTTTCAAAGAATCCTTTCCTACGTCAATACAATTAATTTTTTTAATTGAATCAGTCTTTAGTTCCGGTTCTTTTGCATCCGCTGTTGTTTCGGTAATAATCATTTCAGTTTCGATGTTTGATGAATCAGTTGTTTTCAAGGTTAATATATTTTCGTTAGTCCTTTTCGCATTGTTTCTCGATGTTTTCGTCAGACCGACATCTTCTGCCGGCTTAATATCTGCTGCTAGTTTTGCCTCGTCACAGTATTCACTACTATACACTTTGTCATTTGTTTCCTTGGGCAAGGTCGTTTCGTTAGCCTCTAATTTTACTGCATTATTGTGTCGAGTTGCGTCGATTTTAAAACTTAGTTTATACGCGTCTACGCTATTGGTTCTCTTCGAGGTATTGAAGGAAGAAACTTGCGCCAAGTTCGATGTTTTGTTCATCTTCTTTTCCGGCAATACGACAGCGACGGTCCCGACGTCATGATCACTTTTCAGCGAGTCCGCCTGATACTCTGCAGTCTCTCGTAACGGAAGCTTTGGCGCTTCTACGGCATTATTTCTATCCGTATTAATTTTAGACAGTTTTGGCAGACGACGAGTCGCGCTATTTATTGTTGTGAGCATCGTATCGCTGACGTTGTTTTTACCAACATTATCGCTGGATTCAATTTCTATAATGTTTTGCTTTATCATATTCTCGTTGTGCGGCATCGCCAAACTCTTTAGCGTGACTTTTTCCGATATGAACTTATCACTTTCAACGGAAGCGACAGAATTTTTTATAGCAAGTACTTTCGGTGTTTTGATAGTTGAATCGACTTCTAAGTAGTCAAATATCTTCTTGGTAATATTATCAATCAAATGATCCTTCTGACTTTCGTCATTTTTTATATCCGCGATGAAAGTGTCTTCCAATATTCCTCGAAAATTTTCCATTTGCGAATCGTTTCTCGATGCGTTTGTCGAAATGAAAGCTAAAATGTTCGATTGTATGGGAGTTGTCTCAGTTTCCTTTGAGAACGATGAATCTTCAGTAACGATTTCTTGCATATTGCTTTTTGTTGCTAAAATATTAGTATTTCGGTTATTCGACGAGTCATCTTTCGATATGGGAATACCATTTCTTGCCAAGGATTCCGTATTTTTAGATTTATACACTGCCTTTTTTAACGCTTTAAAGTCTTTAATATTATTTTTCATTTGAATCTTGCAATTCGGCTCCGCAGAATCTACATCTGTTAAACTTTTTGATATATTATTTGTAAGAATATTATTTTCGATGTCGACGAAGCTATTCGTTAGGTTCAATTGATTTTCATCGGCTTTCACGTCGAGTTTCTCGATTTCTTTGAGTTTCTTGTTAAATTTTTCCGTAGGTTTTTTTATCGTCAAACACACGCTATTTCTCGATAGATCCTTTACGTAAGATTTTTGCACTGTCAACACGACTTGCGTTTCTGCTTCATCTGCATCGTTCGAGATAACATCCGTTTCGTTTCCAGTTCCAAATCTGTTAGGAATGGAGACTCTTATACTCTCCTTAAATTTCTCATCTGGCGATTTGCACCTTTTCTCTGCATTTGTATTCACCCAGAATGTGGAGAAATCCCCGGCACTATTACATGCCTCGATCTTATATATCTGAGGTCTTGACTCATCATTCTCTGTAATCTGCGAATCAATAGAAATTTCACTAGAGGTGCTTGATCGCCTTTTATCAATCTTATCGGTCGATGATAATTTATCAACAAATCTCTTTTTCTTTGTTTTTTTCATAGCTTTCCTTATCCTTGTCATAGCCGCTTGTTCTTTCTCCTGAATCATCATATCAGAATCGATATTGTTCGCGTAGGGATACTCGAGCAATTCTTTTGCTGTCGTTCCCTTTTTAAACATTAAAGTACTTTGACGTGTCTCATTCTCGATCTGAGCTTGCTCCTCTGCTACGAGACTGTCTAAGACTTTCGCCTGTACTTGCGCGTACGCAGCCTCTCGTTGCATTTGCTCGGAATTGAGTTGCAAATCGGCGGAAGATCTGCGTCGCGTGAATCTGCGAGTGATTCGCTTTCGTACAGCTTCTCGCTCCTCAGAATCTTCTAAACGATCTAAATTAATCTGATGATCTAAACGTATTCCCTGTTGACTATTATCGTTATCTACTAACTTCTTGTCCTTAATAAAAAACTTCTCCATTAGAAGTTCACCCACTGACTTTTCATGCTTCTCGTTGTGCTCGCGTAATGCTGGATTGTCTTTCAGGGCCTGCGATCTGATCTTGATAGTCGGCCGATCGCGACGTAGATTTCTGGAAGGATTCCTATTGTGCGAGAGTATTCTGGGTGATGAGACATCGATATCCGCCGTATCGATCACTCGTCTTGCTGATCTCACAGAGATCGGCGAGAAACGATGCAGATGGCTGAGTGGTGATTCGGAAATCGTCGACAAATGCGGCGAGAAACGCGACAACGAAGTGTGAAAAGGCATTCTGTGCGAAACATCATAATCTTATAAATACAATAAAACTTAAAAGCTCAATCGAAATAAATCAAATATGAAAATATGTAATGTTTCGTTGAGCCAGCCATTGGATGTATGTGTGGACAATGATTTATTCAATTTGAATGTACATTTAACTGGAATAAATCATTGTTCACACGTACATCCAATGGCTGGCTCAACAAGGCATTACATATTTTCATTTGATCATTATCTTATTTGGAATTAGTGAGTCATAATTTAAATTTACATAAACTAATTTCTGTTTGGCGGATATTTTTCTCATGAATCGTTCAACATGCTTATTTCATATATAAATGGTATTTCATATATAAATGGTATAAATATTCAGATTACATCATTTACAAAACAGAATCTGATTAGAAGTTCGAGTCTTAACCCTTTCAGATCTTACGTACATTGTAATATACATCAAATTTAAAAACATTATTCGTTGAAATTATTTAATTCTATTTACATAATTTAAGATCTGATGTACATAATAATGTATATGTTGGAAAAATAATAAAAATTTTGAAAACAATTGTTTAGCGAGAATTACTTATTAAAGTGCGAATTTAAATTAAAAAATTTTTAACATGGTTTAAATAAAATCAAGTCTGACGGGGTTAACATAAATCGTATCGAAAAAATATTACAAAATAATATAATATATATATATATTATTATTTATAAATATATTATTAAAAATATATTTTGAATATCTTACAACAAATAAATATACGCGATTTATATATGTATAGGTTTATTAACGTCAATTATGAATTTAATATTTATTACTTCTGTGATGATCATCGGTTTATACCATAATTAATTCCCAAATTCATCATCATTGACTGCGTTTAGCAGAAAAAGCAGCTTTGCAACTGTTGCAAAATTCTTGAATATGATTGATTCATACATTTAGATTCAGTAAGGAACTAAGGGCAAGATATTGTCATCAAACGATGATGAGTGATGTAATATGCCGTACCTGACGTAGACTTGTTTGTCTTACCAAAGACAGATTTCACTTGTAAGCATAACGTTTTATGTGTTTATGTACATATTTTATAATTGTTTTTAAAATATTTTTAGTACTGAGTTTTATGATGACTTTTCTGAAAAACTATAAAAGTTTAAATCAAAATCAATTCCGATAATAAATATATAAATTTTTGCAATTTAAAATTTTAATTCGTCTATAAGCAAGTCAAACAATAATTGTCGATTTAGCTAATTTTCAAAACATATATACATTAACGACCTTGAGAAAGATTTCCACCAATAAACGCCCATTCGAATAAAAAAAAGAACATATTTTGATCCAATAAAAATAAACTACAAAAGAAGCTACTCCATTAAATATTATTTATAAATAGTAATGTTTTCAGTCGCATTAAATTAAAATTGCCTTTATTCTTACCGTACTATTCCTGTCATTAACGAACTGTGATTAGCGTAAGCTCCTCCTCCGTAATAGTACGGCACATCGTTATAGTACGGCATTTTTTTTTATATCTTCTTCTTCGTTTACACTAAATAACAATAATCACAACGATAATATGGAAAAACAATGATAAACAAGTTCGCGAGAAACAACCGACGCGTCAGTCAAGAGGATGACTGAACAACTGCGTTATTTTGCTTTTAGAGACAGTGGACCGGTCACGTAAACGCGGTAGCTCTCAGGTGTGCGAAAAGCAAAGCTGTTCTCACGGTTCAGAGAGCCAAGACCAACTGAGTTTAAGCGACTCAGTGTAATAATAGAATTCTAGTATATGAGGCTTCCAAGCGCTAACTATACTATTCGACTCTAATAACCTGCTCGTACGGCCGACTATTATGACTGGTAGTTTTAACGATAAAAGGAATGCGGAGCAATAAGTTTATGTGCATTTCCCACAACAGTGCATTTAATACTTATTCATACTAACAAGAATTGAAAGAATCTCTCTTTCGCTTCTGTGCATATATATTTGTTCCTTCCATTAAGGAACAAATATATATGCACATAAACGAAAAAAAAAAGTAATTGACCATGAATGTTAATAAAGAGATTTTACTTTATTTATTTTTATTTACTTGTATATAATTGACTACATCAAGTAGCAAAAAAATATATATGTATAGAGTAAAGCCCTCTATTATGAGATAGGCGCCTAATATGAGATAGCGGCATTTCCGCTAAACTAATAAACGCTATCTATTGGTTCCACCATGAATTTATTGCTCTTGGATTGAAAATTATTTAGTAGAAAATTCATTATTAGATCATGCCTGTAGTCATTGTAAAAAAAGATTTTAGAATTTTGATATCTTCAAGTTTCATTGAGATGAGCCTTTAAATCTTGTTTATTATTTAATAAATAAATATTTGGCAATAAATTTTTCATGTAGTGATAGAGTAAGGTGGTATTAATAGAAAAATACGAGATATGTTGAATTGTTTAATTACAGAAGTTAGATTTGATGATCATATAACCATAAGGCGTGGAAATCGTAATATGAGATACCCAGGGTATTTCTAATATGAAATAATCCATGCTCCTATGTCATAGTGAAAATCGTTACTAAAGAGTAAATGTTATTGTACTATAATAAAAAGGGCAACCGGAATGAACGTCGAGTGTCTATTTCTGCGATACTTGATTCCAACTACCTAAAGACGAGTTCTGGGTATAATCTATCGCATGCTTATTTTTCACGCACCCTAGTTGTGTTTGTTTACATTTTAGAAACATGAAATAAAGTTTTTTTAGTTGCAATATTGATATATCTTGCGTTTTACTATCCATTTCTCGGGGCATCTCATATTAGAAGCACAATTTTTTGAATTTGTGATTTGCTCACTTTTTACATTTCGCTAATTTGAAAAAAAAATTAAATTTGAATTAAATTTTATATAACGTTATCTTAAAGCTTATTAAATTCCCTTCAAAATGACCTATTATTTTTTTAAGTTCTACCCATAGACTTCTAGCATTTATCCAAAATGAATTCGGTATCTCATAATAGGGGCCTTTCCTCTATATATTGTATATATATATATAAATACATATATTTTTTTATATATATACATATATTTTTATATACACATATATATACACAGGGTGTCCTTAAATTACGACACCACCCATTCTGAGCAGGTAGAGGGGACGGGGTGATCCCGATTGACCACTGCTCGATTGGACACCACCAATCACAGCGACCGGTGTTTAGGAGCTTTGTAGTCTCAAGCGCTGTGAGTGGCTCGTGTCCAATTGAGCCGTGTCCAACTGGGTGCCACCCGAGTGGACTAAACTAAATCGAAAAGTCTTCTATTTTGCAATTTTCGCAATAGTGTGTGTTATGAGATATTAAAAATTATGAGATTACTAAATATTAAAAGTTATGAGATATTACTAAAAATCGTTAAATATTAGTCTTCAATAATTTTTTACTCAAATACTATCAACTTTACAGAAAAACTGCAAAAGACAAAAATCATTTATTTTCTTCTCATAGAATTCTAAGAATTTTTTCAGAATTTTTTATTAACTTTTTAGTACTGCATTTTCTTATTTTTATCAACATCAGGCAATACGGTATGAAAAAACTCTGAAAAAATTCTCAGAACTTTATGAGAAAAAATAAATAACTTTTATCTCTTATTGTTTTTCTGTAAAGTTGATAGTATTTGAGTAAAAAATTATTGAAGACTAATATTTAGCGATTTTTAGTAATTAATATCTCATTAACTATTGCGAATATTGCAAAATGGTAGAGAACTAGGATAATATTTCGCAATAAATTATTTACAATTTGTAAGAGGCACATTAGTATCAATATAGTCAAATCATTAACAGCTTTTTACAATGCTTATTTGCAGCTATATAATATTAAAACGCTCGTCAATTTAATTCTCGTTATTACTACTCCAGCTTCGAACGTGTGTCAAGATCGACAAATTATCGGCGCACAGCTAGTTTGAATAGAAATTCTATAAATTCACAAAAAAAAAATATTAGACATAAAGAATCGCCTTGATCGAAAATGGGTTCTTCAGTCATATGTATTTAATATGTTTTTATAAATAGAATTATAATATTCTTTCTACTCTAAATTGATTCGTTTTGTTTCTCTTTTTCTTTCCTTCTTTTCTCTTTCTTTTTCTTACTTCTCCGTTCCTCTTTCTCTTTTCTTTCAATAATCTTATTTTCTGCACTTCCTACAAGTGACGAGATAAATTTAACGACATATATAGGGTAGGATCGGATATTATGAGTATCTTAAGGAAACATTTTGATATATCTAGTATAATAAAGAATAAAAAATATTATGCATACCATTTGATAGATTTGTTGATGTTTTATGTATCGTAGTATTGAAATTGATTATTTTAATGCAAACGTTGAAATGGTGGCGGGTGCTCTTATTACCCGCCTAGTGTTCATATTACCCCTTGGGTAAGTTAATATGAGCATCCTTAAGAGTAATATGAGCATAGGAAATTTTTTCTAATTGTAAGAAGTTATGCAGAAATGAAAAATTGAAATATATATATATATATATATATATACATACATACACATATATGAAACATTTTATTAGAATAAATGCCAATCAAATCTGGAGACACTGGTAGTGTCTCGGCGCTAAGCTACGCGCAGCGTTAATATAACCAAATATTTGATTGGCATTATTTCACCATAATAGCTATTACCAAATTCTAAGGGGATCAACGACTGCTAAAAAATATATATACTAATGTACATTGATTGCTAATTATGGCAATACAAACACACTTTATTGCTAGTATTGCTATTGTATTGTTAATATTGTTATCCTATGTATTGCTATCTATTGCGCGCAATATTCCCAAGTATTATTAATGTATTGCTATGTACTACTACGTATTGCTAGCGTATTGCTAGTACTGCTACAGCTAGCATTGCCAATTTCATTACTGTACTGTCATAATATATTTCTAAAGAAATGTACACTGATTGCCATAGTAGTTGACCCCTCGCCAGACTATTTTTGCACGATAAGGAATAATGAAGATAGTCATAATACACGACCATGTATACCTATCCGAAAAACTCCCGTGTCTAATAAATCAATAATGGTCTCGGGACTTTATTAAGTTAGAATGGCTCAATATTGTTTACTTTACCAATGTTAACATGTAGAACAAAATATCTTATCTCAATGTAGATTGTAACTTATGAAGTTAGAGGAAAAAACGTAAGAAATAAAAAAATAACGTACCTACTTAAGGGGATCCTAAAGCAAAGTTCGAACTCCGAAAAATCACTAGATGTCGCGCCGCGCGCCGCACATCGACATGTCTTTTTATACTACCACAGCAATATCTCACGCAGCCTATGATACACGCAGTCACACATACGTGTCAATTTTCGTACAACGAATTCGTCGCGATAAAGCGTCTAAATCTAATTCTAAGAACTCGACATTGTATGTTCGTGCAAATTACGTGTTTGGGAACTATTATTTCGTACGTTCGAGTTGCAAAGCTTTCATATCAAGCAAATGTTGTCACAACTTGATAGCTGAGACGCCATGTTACACTAAGAAATGGTAAAAAATATATCGATTTCGAAATTTTTGATCATTTTTAGCGTAGACTCCACTTCACAAACACGTATTAATGTGTATACTTCAATCCTGGAAAAGGATTTTCGAATCCGTGAAAGAGAAAAAAGAGTATTCGTTATACAAAAATTATACGTGTTTAGTCGGTAATACAGACGTCTTTAGGATCCCCTTAAGGGAAATGGAATCTACGCTGAGAATAATAAAAAATTTCAAAATCGATATATTTTTTACTATTCCTTAGTGTAACATGGCGTCTCAGCTGTCAAGTCGTGACAACATTTGCTTGATATGAAAG